>NC_137056.1:41091719-41116719 GCF_032717465.1 Coenobita brevimanus
CGTATACCAATACTTGCTGACTCACTTCTCTTGTTTTAATATTCTTACTGATTTTCTTTGTTTTACTTTATTTACTTTGACTTGGACTTTATTGACTTTACATACGTTCAGTTATTTTACATTTATTTATCTACTTATTTTGACTTTACTAATTTCGTCCTTTTGTCCATGGCCACTCTCCTTTCTTCGATTATTTTATTATTATTATTATTTTTTTACATTACCTCCATTTCTGCCTGTCAGTTTGGACCTCTTGCTCTCTTCCTTTTCCTCCCTTCTTCACTCCCCCCTCACATATTCTTCCTCCTCTTCCCTTTTTCCTTGCCTCCCCCCTCCTCCCTCTCCCCCTCTTCCCACGAATCCCTTCTCCTCCTCCTCCTCTTCCCTTCTTCCACGCCTCCCCTGCTATCCAGCTCTGCTCCTCGTCCTTCCTCCATTCCTGCCTTTCTCCACCACCAATACCCCCCTCCACATTTTCTCATCTCAGTCCCTATCCACTCCCCCCCCTTTCTCTCTTCCTTTTCCTCGCTTCTCCGTCCACCCAGCTGTCCTCTTCATCCTCCTCTTCTACTTCCTTCTCCTTCCTCCTCCTCTTCGTTCTTTCCTTGCCTTTCCCTTCTCCCCTCCCCTTCTCCCACCCCAGCTCATTCATTTCCCCTTCCCCTTCATCACCGCCCCTCCTCTCTTTCAACCCGGCTTAATAAGTAAAGGAAATGAAACTCTTGATTAGTTCAACACTTTTTATCCTTCTTCCGTCTCTCTTTTTCTCTCCCTGTAATTAATTTTCATGATTCTGTTCCTTCATTGTGATGTACTTTTTATCATTCAGGGATTAAAGACGGAGTTGCTGGTTAACCCTTTCGCTCCAGGTGACGCATTTTTTACACCCGTGCGAGCCAAGCGAGAGCGCATGTTCTGTTTTGCTTGGCGTGCGGGCGAATGCATGCTTGTCCGTGAGGGAGAGAGAGAGAGAGAGAGAGAGAGAGAGAGAGTGTGTGTGTGTGTGTGTGTGTGTGTGTGAACAAAATAAGTCTTTATCCGATTTTAGCCAGACTTGTTGGAAGGGTTAGGGGTCAGCCAATGAGTAAAACTATTTTGGGGAGACTAGGTCAAAGGTCAAAGTCACAGGGATAGGTCAAACGTTAACCTGGCAAAATGAACATGAACTGTTTTATCCGATTTAGACCAAACTTGGTGGAAAGGTTGAGGGTAAAGGAAGAACGTAGAGATTCGATTTCGATAACACTCGATCGAAGGTCAAGGTAACAGGATAAGGTGAAAATTCGACCCGTGTCTACATGTGACTAAAATAACTAAAACAATTTTGATATGATTTGGACCAAACTAGGAGGAGGGGTTGAGGATCAGCCAAGCGGTGGGTCTGTTATTTTTAGAACAGTAGGTCAGAGGTCAGGATCAGTCGGCTAGGTTTACTAAGACAGTTTTTTATCTGATTTAGGCCAAATTTCGTGGATGGGTTGAAGATATAGGAAGGATAAAGAGATTTTGCTTTGAGAAGAATAAGTCAGAGTTGTAGGTCACATGGAAAGGTCAAATGTCAAGGTCACAGTGAATAAAAAAAAAAAAAAAACTTCGATTATATTTTAAAAAGTTGGTGGAAGGGTTAAGGGTCAAGCAAGAATGAGATATTTGGACTGGGAGTATTTTTTTATTCCCCCAAAGGCCAAAGCCACACGGCAGGGTCAGATGTTTGGCCCTTGGACCAGTCGTTGGGCGCGGGTATTGCACTCTCTGCCTTCCCCTTGTTTTTATTTTGCAGATTGTTTTTAGTAATTATTATTTATTCTTGCTGTTTCCAAGCGATTCTAGCCATCTCAGGAGAGCACCACAGTACGGGAGGGGGGGGGGGGCTAATGACAGCTACATATAACCAATCCCGCTTGAGAAATCTGAGTTAAAAAAAAAAATCGTCAGGAGACAAAGAATAAGCCAATCAGCATTACAGGAGTCGAGGGTTTAAATGAAATGCCTTTTGATGCTGACTGCCCCAACCTCCCCCCCACCAAAGAAATGAAGAAAACGAAAGAAAAGAAAAGAGACAATGTATACCAACCATAAGACAAAGGAAAGATAATAAAAAAATAATAATCTACACGAATAATCTTAATTGGACATCCGGAATTAGAATTACTCAGTCATAATAAAATGTACATAATTTGGGGTTGTACTTAACGACGACGAATCAAAGCTATAACAACAATAAAAAGCTAGAACAAATTAGAATACACTTTTTATATATCTTGTTTTCGTCTCTAGTTTCTTTCGATGTAGCGTCTCATCTTGGTTTTCATAAGTTTTCCAAGTCCAACCATCCCCTTCCCAGTCTTTTCCCTTGCTACTGATCGACTTTCTTAACTATCTCGAAAGCTAAGTATAAAAACCATGACAAATATAACAGTAAAAACTAATGAAGATTTTGTGCTTGAGTCTTTGGCTGGGGTTTACCTACTCCACGTTTTATATCGGTTAACGTTAGACGGTTTTACGATGCTCAGATCACACCTAGGCGTCCACGGAGAGGGACAAGAGACAATTTATCTAGGCGACAACATCTCTCCTAGACTGTTCCTTGTTATGTCTTCTTGCGTAATATATCCTGTTATATATCTTGCGTAAAAGCTCCTGGTCCGCTCCGTTAGTTGATGATGATGATGATGATGATGTTGTTGTTGCTGTGGACTCTGGCTTATGTGGACGTGAACTCGGTGCACTGCAGGCTGAAGTTTTCCTTTCCCTGCAGTCCTTCATCCATCATTCGCAGGATAGGGAGGGAGCTGAGGGACGTATGTATAACTTAAGGCCTAAAGATGCTTAAACGTGGCAGTAAAGTCACCGCGATTTTATCAGTGCCACCGCGTGAAGGCGTCCCTCTCCATCTTGATAAGGTAAGGCAGGAGTGTAGGTCATGCATTCTCCTGTTAGTCTAGGTCCTCTGGGAAGGGGTGGGTGTCGTCATGAGCAACACCACGCACACCTCTCTCTCTCACTCACTGCATGCTTCTCGTCACGTCAACCCGAGCCCCACATGACGTATTAGCGTGTTTGCATTCCGTGTGTTCTCCAGCTAGTGCAAGGAAGGTGGGCTCAATGACAACACCAGTGAAAACACCAGTGACAACACCTCTCTCACCACGCTTCCTGTCGCTTCCTACACTGCGTCATGGATGTTGATGCTGATACAAAATAATGCTGTACGACAAATGATGCTCTACAAAAAAGAATGCTGTACACAAAATAGTGTTCTACAATTTACAAAATAATGCCCAATGTGAGTACAGAGAGAGACCATCATCATCATCATCGTCGTCGTCGTCGTAATTTAAAAGGAGAAAAAGGGGAGAAAGAAGCAGCTGCAAAAGGAAAGGAAGTTGAAATCGTGAGCGGGCGTGGAAAGATGAATGAGACAACACAGGTAAAGGCGTCGGAAAAAAAGCGAAGCAAAAAAGGAACGAAAAATAAGGTGAGGGAAGGAACAGATGTCTACGAGAGGTAAACAAGGAATTTTTTCTTTTCGACGGATGGTGGGGGAGTGAAGGTAGTTTATATGGAGAGAGAGAGAGAGAGAGAGAGAGAGAGAGAGAGAGAGAGAACCAGGTAGGGAGATCTGGAGTATGATCAGATAGCTTGCCTAAAAATCCACCTCTTCTACTCCTCACTTTCCACTGCGGACAAGACTGTTTTTACACTACTGTGGCCTACAATTGTCATCTTTCCATCCTGAGATCTGAAACGTAAGAGATTAGCGTTAGAATATGGTGTTAGTTGCGAAATAGAGCAATTGAAAAGATATAGAGGAATAGCAAATCTTTTCTGCTATTGGCCCACGTGAAGTAAATTTGAAAAGGACAAAATCTGGGCCAGGTTAGAGTAAAAACAGTATAATATTTTAGCGGTGAAAGACGCTCGACGTGTTATTGTGACCAGACGATTTATATATACCGGTATATATATATATATATATATATATATATATATATATATATATATATATATATATATATATATATATATATATATATATGGTGCGTTAGGGAGGAAGACAGTGGATATTCTCAGAGCGTGAAGCAGATGTAGTGGAATGTATGAAGACTTTTGTCCCTCTATACAGTGCCTAAAAAAAGTATTCATATCCAGGTGATCGATGATTTTAAAATGAGCCCTCTTGGTGATCGCTTTTATAGCCTAATACAAATACTTCCGAGCGTAAAGTGTAGTGTGTTAAAGAAAATTTATGCTTTTTGCTTTACTAGTAGAAATAGTACGTATATACAGTGCTTGCTGAAGAATATTTCGGAAACTTTATTCACTTTTTCAAAATGTTTAACCGGAAAAAGTAAGGCTCTATTTTTTTTACCACTGTACAAAGAAGGACGGGCGGTAGAAAAGGGCGGATAGGTGGAAAACGAGCAGATAAGAGTTTGATAGAAAGGTTGGAAAAGTGTATTAAATGAAAAGTGAATGCGTGCAGGAAAGAAGAGCCTAATGCAGACGAGTGTGGCGGCAGAGGAAGATTATAGAAATGAAACAGAAGATAGATAGAAAGTTATAGTATGAGTAAATTTATAAAAGAAACTTAAGATAGAAAAAATAACTATCATTAACTATTTCACCAATAGGACGTCATTTTCAATTAATTCATCCTGCCTCCAGACGGTTTTATTCAGCTTAGTAGAGCAACCTAGTAGTGAAGGGGTTTATGAAGCCTGAATAAAATCGTCTGAAGATAGTAAGAAGAGAATATAAGAAGACGTGGCCATAGTGAAGGGAAAATGTGAAGCGAAGATGGAGTGTAGGCGTATATGGACAAAATGTGGCGGGAATATTCAATTAGGGGACGTGAAGGAGTGACAGTGGGGAGTAATTGGAGAAATGCGGATTGGTTCACACACACATACACACACACACATCCATATTTCCACGCACATACGCACACAAGCACCTGCATCCGCACCCACATCCTTCTCCAAGCACCCTAACTCACCCCCACACCCTACCCTCACCCCCACACCCACAGTCCCACACCTACACCCACACACAATTCGCACCGAGCACTTGGAATTCTATAAACATTAATTTCCCGTCTCTCTCTCTCTCTCTCTCTCTCACACACACACACACACACACACACACACACACACGAATAGTCATGAATATTTGATGAACATTTGCAAAGTGATACACACATGCGGAAGAAAAAATGACAGGAAAGCTGATTACGTACGCACATGCAATCGCACACGTACTGAAAATCCCCGCACATGAATAGCCACATACTCTGTTACACGCACATAAGAACTTAATGGTACAAACACACTAACACCTACTCACAGGCGCATATACACATAAACACCTACATACTTACATACGTACGTTCACACACTACATACACACAAGCACCTAAGAACACGGATGCACACAAAACCCTATATACGTACACGCACAATGGCCTACAAATAATTACACACACACACACACACACACACACACACACACACACACACACACACACACACACACACACACACACACACACACACACACACACACACACACACACACACACACACTCGCAGGCATCATCTGTCACCCTTGACGTCCAGTGCCAGTCACACCACCACCTGAGGGGGGCGGCTTGTGACACACACACACACACACACACACACACACACACACACAATATAAAAATCAAAACTTCACTGCTTTGAAACAATAGAAATGGTTACTCCTGTGATAATGATATATTAGTAAAGTAAAAAAATAAGCTATACTGATATTCCCAACAGATTCTTCCGACACTAATATCCTCAAAATATCTTTATTTCTTCACCTTATAATATATCGGGTGGGTCGAAAATAACGCTGCGCTTGAAAATCATCTAATGGTATTTTGTGTTGGGGTGGCTCAGTCTGCTGGTGTGGGCGTGGGTGCAAGGTAGACATTGATAACGCTAACTGAGCCGAACAGATCCCTCAGTGAAGTGGAAGAGGAGCGCTATGTACGGACCACCTTGACCACCTCACTATCACTCCTTTCTTTTTTCCAGTACTAAGCAGACGATTTTATTCAGCTGAGGGGGAGGTGTCTTGTGGTGGAGGGGTTAATGAAGCCTGTATCTAACCCCTCCAGTTCGAGAAATCCCTCCTGAGCTGAATAAAAATGTCTAAAATTAGCAATAACAGAATTCATAAGACGCTATTAAACTGAGGTGATTGAGATAGAAGCTAAGTTAATGTACAGGCTGAATGATTGAATAAAAAAATAAATATAAAAGTAAATGCAGTCTACTGGGCTATAATTTTTTTTTTATAGATGAAGACGAAGGAAAAAAACATAAAAAAAAAAAAACTGATTACAGGTGTCCATCATTGATTAAAAATCTGTAAAAATGAAACTTGAACTGCTGGAGGTTGAAGTTTGAGGGGAAACTGATAGTAAATAATCATTAATAAATAAGTAAATAAATAAATAAATAAATACATGAATAATAAATGTAAAAGCGAATACAATCTACAGGCTAAATACACGCATAACAAATAAATAAATAGATAAACAACACTTACCTCACGAACAGGCGTCATTAACTTACCTGTACATGTAATTCGTAAATCCTCTCCTTAACTCACTCATGGTCGGGATTAGTCTAGCACTGTATTGCAATTGACCCCAGACGATATTATTCAGCTGTGAGTGAGTCTTGGGTCAGCACTCTCGTCGGCTGAGGAGGCTCCCTAACACCTTTTCCTAAGCGATTTATATTGCTTATTACACCTGGCTGCCTTCTTTTGTGTTACGTGAATCCTTGCAGTATCACCATACACTGCATAAAAAACGTACAGAAGGATAATAAGCCATATCCAAAAATAAATCGCTAAGGAAGAGGTGTTAGGGAGCTTCTTTAACCGACACGAAAACAAGTCTTTGTATTATTCAGTTCCCGCTTATGTCAGGCGATTTCATTCAGCTGGGATTGAGTCATAGGAGCCTGAGAGTGTTGATTAAGTTGTCGAGGCTCAGTCACCCTCAGCGCGCACGGGCAGGAGCGCAGAGGGGTCATGTGCAGCGAGGCAGGCACATGCGTACATCAGACAACAGGTTCTTTATCGCGGCAGCCGACAGCACAACACAATGACCCGCTTGTTTACTGGCAGGGCTGGTGGAGTGGTTGGGGGTGGGGAAGGCAGGGGTAAGGGGGGTAGAGGTGAGAGGGGAAAGGAAGGGGAGGGGAGATGGAGGGAGGGGAGAATAAGGGAGGGAGGTAATGAATGAAGAGAGGGGAGAAAGAGGAGGAAGGGAGGGAGAGATGGAACAGAAGGAGGGAGAGGAGGGAAGTAATGAATGAAGGGGAGACAAGGATGGGAGGTAATGGAAAGGGAGAGTAGGAGAGGAGGATGAATGATGAAGAAGAAATGGAAAGAGAGGAATAAGGGAGAGAGATAAGAATAGGAGAGGGAATGAGTGAGGTAGGTAATGGAAGGAGAGGGAAGGGAGGGAGTAAAGGAAGGGATAGAAGAGAAGGAAGGGGAGAGGGGAGAAAGATGGGCACATTTAGGAAGGTAAAAACTGTGATGATGGGAAAGCAAATGAGGGAGGAAAGAAGGAAGGAAAGAAGGATTACACAGGATTACACAGGAAAGCAAACAGCAACAGACCTTATGGTCCTTTCGAGGCTGCTTGTTAGAGAAAACTATGACTACAAGATCTAACTCTACATGTTGAAGGATAAGGATAGGAAAGCAAGAAGGCTCCCCCCACCACCAAACCCTCCAGGAAAAAGTGAGAAAAACCACCATGCAGCATGGAAAAACTGACATGGAAATTTTATAGGAAACATTGGAAAGGAAAAGTCACATTCTATAATACTTTATCTATAAGCTACCCGATAGAGTAACCTGAAAGAGAAAGTAAACAAATAAAATAATAGTTACGGCATGACATTATAAACCAGTTACATTGAGTTAATGGGAAGTCTGTGGACATAACGTGGAAGCTACACACTGCACAGTGTGGATGTTTAGGGGTGGTGCAGCAGCCTTGCCTGGCGCTTTTAAGGTAGGCAGCAGTCAATCAGGGCCCTAGCTCCGTTTGCTCCACTGAGACAAGGAACTCTCCCATGTGGGACAAGTACACAAGTTTCATCCTGAAGCAGTGACCCCTGGTACATTAAAAAAATCCCGATGGTGGTCACTTGACTAACAGGGACCCTCAGTGATCCACAGCCCATCACAGGTCGAAAGTAAGAGTAGTGACCGTTAACTCAGGGTTATCTGTGCAGCTCCTAATCTGTGCTTATATTGCTTTCTTTGCGCTGGGGAGACTGAAAAGTATATAGGACGGGTGTCTCAGATAAAGGGGACTGCACAGTGCACAGTGTGGATGTGCAATGCACAGAGTGGATGTTTAGGGGTGGTGCGGCAACCTTCCCTGGCGCTTTTTAGGTAGGCAGCAGTCAATCAGGCAATAGCTCCGTTCACTCCACTGAGACAAGGAACTCTCCCATGTGGGACAGTACACAAGTTTCATCCTGAAGCAGTGACCCCTGGTACATTAAAAAATCCCGATGGTGGTCACTTGACTAACAGGGACCCTCAGTGATCCACAGCCCATCACAGGTCGAAAGTAAGAGTAGTGACCGTTAACTCAGGGTTATCTGTGCAGATCCTAATCTGTGCTTATAGTGCTTTGTTTGCACCGAATAAATTGAAAATGTATAATATCGTGACGCAACACTATGTACGGGTACATTGTTTACGGGGTGTCTTGTAGACTAAGGGGCATGAACTTACATGTACCGTAGCTATAAAAGCAAGTTATTCGGACAGAAAAAGAGTCAGCTGAGGATTTTCATGCAAATACTTGTCTAATTTGTTTTTGAATGTCTCAATTGAGATACTGTTCACGGTATCTGAGGGTAATCTGTTCCAGATATTTACAACTCTGTTAAAGAAGAAGTATTTTGCTTCGTGGGATTGGAATCGTTTTCCCATGATTTTGCAGCCATTACTTCTGGTTTGACTCGACCGGTCTATATCAAAATATTTATTCATGTCTAAGTTGTCATATCCCTTCATGATTTTGAAAACTTCAATAAGGTCCCCTTAACCTGCGCTTCGTTAGGCTAAATAATTTAAGTTCTTCAAGGCGTTCCTCATATGGTTTGTTTCTAAGTCGTGGTACCATTTTTGTGATTCTTCGCTGAATTTTCTCTAATTTTTCAATGTCCTTTCTGTAGTACGGAGACCAGAATTGCACACAATACTCAAGATGGGGGCGCACTAGCGAGTTGTACAAGGCAAGTATGACTTTTCCGATTTAAACTCGAAAGTTCTTCCAATAAAACCCACTAGCTTGTTTGCAATTTTTACCGCATCGGTACACTGCTTGCTTGGTTTTAGGTCATTTGATATTATCACACCAAGATCCTTTTCACTGTCTGTACTTGATAACTGAATATTGTTCATTTTGTAATTTGCATGGACATTGTTACTTCCAATATGAAGTACTTTACATTTTTCTGTGTTGAATTTCATTTGCCATTTTTCTGCCCAGCTTGCTAAAGTATTAAGGTCATTTTGTAACTGCTGCCACTGTAATTTTGAAGTGACTTTACTGGTTATTTTAGTATCATCTGCAAATTTGGATACTTTACAATATAGACCCTCATCATTGTCATTTATATAGATAATAAAAAGTATCGGTCCAAGTACTGAGCCTTGGGGAACGCCGTGTGTAGGGTAGAGGAAAAAAAGGGACAGGAATGAAAAAAGAGTGATGGAAAAACAAATGAGATGGGAGAGAGAGAGAGAGAGAGAGAGAGAGAGAGAGAGAGAGAGAGAGAGAGAGAGAGAGAGAGACTGTGTGTGTGTGTGTGTGTGTGTGTGTGTGTGTTTGTCTGTGTGTGTGTGTAAAAATGAAAAAGACCTTAAGTTACCATCTCCCCATCTTGAATGCTGAGCTGCGACAAGAGATGAACACTAGAATATGGTGCTGGTCACGAAGAAGTGCTGTGTAAAGTATGTAGAGCCGTACTGTTGTCTTCTTCTACCACTGACCTACATGAAATAAGCAGCGAAAGGACGAAAATCTGGGCCAAGTTAGAATAAAAGGAGTATAACAGTTTCACTCCGATGAATCTTATGCTTTGTTCTCTCTCTCTCTCTCTCTCTCTCTCTCCAGACGATCTTATTCAGCTTAGGAGCGACTTTTGCTAGACTTCAATAACTCCTTCTCCAAGCGGGGGATCCTCTCAGCTGAATAAAATCGTCTGACGCCAGCGAGAACTCCGTGGAAAAGACGTCCTCGGGCTGAAGGGGTTCAAGAAAGAGAGGGGTGGGATATTTGTAGAGAAGGCAGGATGGGATGATGTTTAATGGAGAGAAGGAAGGGCAAAGAAATGGAAAAAAAAAAAGATTATGAAGGAGAAGGAATGGGAGTAGGAGTGAGAAGGAAGAAAGAGTGGTAACAGAAGGAGCGGAAAGGAAGGAGGGGTGGAAAGGACGAAGGAGTGGACGGGAAGGATTGGAAAGGAAGAAGGAGTGGAAAGGAAGAAGGAGTGGAAAGGAAGAAGGAGTGGAAAGGAAGAAGGATTGGAAAGGAAGAAGGAGTGGAAAGGAAGAAGGAGTGGAAAGGAAGGAGGAGTGGAAAGGAAGAAGGAGTGGAAAGGAAGAAGGAGTGGAAAGGAAGAAGGAATGGAAAGGAAGGAGGAGTGGAAAGGAAGAAGGAGTGGATAGGAAGGAGGAGTGGGGAGATGAGATGATGGAGTTAACAGGAAGGAAATAATAAGACAGAAAAGGAATAGGGGAAAATGAAGAGGAATGAGGAAGGAGAGAAAGGATAAGTGATTGAAAAGGGGAAGAAAAGAGGAGAGAGAAAGGAGGGGGAAAGAGACAGCGAAGTAATGATAGGTGAAGAGAAATTAAAAAAAACAAGATGCAAAGGGAAGGAGGGGAGAAGGAGGAGGAAGGATACAAAAAGAAGATAATGATAGGGAAGGAGAAGCAAGACGAGGGAGTGTAGGAGGGAAGGAGGCAAAAAGGAAAAGATAATGGCGAAGAAGGAAGAAGAGGAAGAGGGAAGTAAAAGATAACAGTGAAGGAAAAGGAAAGGGAAGTGGGAAGTAAAGGAAAATAATGAAGGAGAAGAAGGAAGTAGAAGAATACTGAAGGACAAGGAAGGGGAAGAGGGAAGTAAAGGATAATATTGAAGGAGTAGGAAGGAGAAGAGATGGAGTAGGAGAATGAGGGTGGTAGAACAGCTAAGGAGGGAAGAGCAGGATAAGGATTAAATTGGATGATGGTGTTACGGTTGAAGGAATATGTGGGATGGGCCTGAGTGGGGAGGAAGAGGAGGGGAGAGAAAGGAGGAAAGGGAGAGATGGGAGGAAAGAGGGAGAAAGGAGGAGAAAGGATGAGACGGGGGAGATAGGGAAGGAAAAGGGAAGGGGAGAAGACGGGAAAAGAGAAGAAAGATTAGAGATGGGAGGAAAAATTGAAAATGAGGAAGAGAGGGGGGAGAAGGAGAGAGAGAGAGAGAGAGAGAGAGAGAGAGAGAGAGAGAGAGAGAGAAATTACAGGGGGAAAGTAGAAGACGTAAATTAACAAAGAGAGCGATAAGACAATACCCGAACCGATAAGAAAGATAAAAATTAAGATAAGAGAAACGAGAAAAAATGAAAAGCAAGGAACATGAGAGAGAGAGAGAGATAGTGAAGCTGTAAAATGAAGAACCATGAAAGGGGATTATGAAAAATGAGTGAATGATGAATAAGGAAAGATAGGAGAGAGGAAGTGAGAGAGAGAAAGACTGAAAAAAGATGAATGCACGAAGAAGCGAGAGATGGAAGACTGGGTGGGGAGGAAGAGGCAAGATATGGAAGAATAAGGACGAAAAATTATATCTGAATCCATGAACCTTTTCATGAACGGGAGAAATCTAGTAGTCTATTCGAGATGATACCAAACGATTTTATTCAGCTGAGAGAGAGAGAGAGAGAGAGAGAGAGAGAGAGAGAGAGAGAGAGAGAGAGACGATTTTTTCGGAGGATCTTTTGCTGCTTAGGGGGATTTTTTACAGCTTAGCAGGGATTTTTTGCTACTTAGGAGGGATTTTTTGTAGCTTGGGATTTTTTGCGCTTAGGAGGGATTTTTTTTGCTGCGTAGGAGGGATTTTTCTTTGCTGCGTAGGAGGGATTTTTTTTGCTGCATAGGAGGGATTTTTTGCTGCTTAGGCGGGATTTTTTTGCTGCTTAGGAGGGATTTTTGTGCAGCTTAGGAGGTATTTTTTTGCAGCATAGGAGGGATTTTTTGTGGTTAGGAGGGACTTTTTTCAGCATAGGAGGGATTTTTTTGCTGCTTAGGAGGGATTTTTTTTGCTGCTTTGCGGGGATTTTTTTGCTGCCTAAGAGAGATTTATTTTACAGCCTAGGAGGGATTTTTTTGGCCAAAAGACGATTTAGAGCCATTACTAACCGGGAGCTTTACAACGTTGAATATAATCGTCTGCGGAGAGCAAGAGTTAAGTTACAGAAATACGTAATCGGGCTGAAGGGGCGACACCAAAAAATAAAGTAAATAAATAAAAGTAAATACATAAATGAGAGAATAAGAGATAATAAATAAATAAATAAATAAATAAATAAATAAAATAAATAAATAAAATAACGAACAAATAAATAAATAAATAAATAATGTAACGAATAAATAAATAAATAAATATATAAAAGATAAATAAACGACCCAATTAATAAGTGAAATAAATAAAATAAAATCAATAAATAAAATGGAAAACAAATCAAATAAATAAATACTGTCTTTAATTAAAAAGTGTCCTCGGGGTGAAAGGGTGATAAAAAAAAACATGGATGGCTTTAAGATCCAATTATCAGATAAAAAATAATTCCCATCATTATTAATTCAGTGAGATTATCTTCCATTTCTTTATGAATAACTAATTTCCCGGTGTCAGGGCTTGTTCTCTCTCTCTCTCTCTCTCTCTCTCTTTTCCAGACATCAGGGCTTGTTAACTACTGAAGAGAACGCCACTTATCACAGCCTATCGTTATTCTCTCTCTCTCTCTCTTTCCCAGACATCATGGCATGTTAACTTAGAACTCTTCTTATCACAGCCTATCGTTATTCTCTCTCTCTCTCTCTCTCTCTCTCTCTCTTTCCCAGACATCATGGCATGTTAACTTAGAACACCTCTTATCACAGCCTATCGTTATTCTCTCTCTCTCTCTCTCTCTCTCTCTCTCTCTCTCTCTCTCTCATTTCCAGGCGTCACGGCTTGTTAACTCGAAAAGACCGCCATTTATCGTAAGCTGTTGGTTCCGTAGATACCTTGACCATTTGTTTTTTTTTTTCAATTTTCCTTTCATCCCTTTAGCCTTACGATGTGTGTGTGTGTGTGTGTGTGTGTGTGTGTGTGTGTGTTATATAGGATGAATGAAGACGGTTATTTTTTTTTTTTATGCGAGGAAGAAGGAACCAAAGGCCATGAGCCCGCAATAAGAGTTCCCTCCAAGAGAAAAACAAAATACAAGAGAGAGGTTATATTCCCTGCATGTCAAAAAATCCCTTTAAAAAAATCAACGTAGAAAGAATATAATGAAAATTCGTCATCGGACTGAAGGGCAGTCCACAATATCAATAATAATAATAAAAATAATGATAATAATTATAATAATGATAATAATAATTTTAATCTATCTATCTATCTATTGCCAGACGCCTCAATCCCGTTTGGGGTGGCCACAAACAAATCGCCTCCAAGTCGCCCTGTCCCCCGCCATTTCACTCCCCTGCTCCCAGCTCACACCCCCCTCTCTCATATACCTCTCCACCCCATCCCTCCATCTCATCCTCGGCCTCCCCCTCCCTCTTTCCCCCTCCACCTCACTCACATACACTCTCTTCGTCAGTCTTTCACCCTCCATCCTCTCCACATGGCCAAACCACCTCAGTGTGTTCCTCATAACGGTTCCTATCACATCCACATCAACACCACAACGCTCCTTTATATCCTCATTCGTCAGCCTGTCTCTCCATGTGACTCCACAGGCTCCTCTTAAATAACTCATTTCCACTGCTCTCACTCTTGACTTGTGTCCTTCCAACAACGTCCAAGCTTCACTTCCGTACGTTAGAGTTGGTATCACAATACTGTCATGAAGTAACTTTTTCACTTCCATGCTCACTTCCCTGTTTCTTATCACTGCTTTCAAGGAACCAGCAACCTTTCTTCCCTGCTGTACCCTTTCAAGCACTTCACCCTCCAAACCTCCATCCTTACTCATCACACTACCCAAGTACTTAAACGTACTCACATTTTCCAATTCCTCACCATCCAACCTCGCTGTACATTCACTGACTTCACCTCTCTTTGATAATAATAATAATATTAATAATAATAATAATTTACGCATTTCTGTATAGTTAAGAAGCCTCATATATACAAAAGAGAGCATTTGTCTCGAAAAATTATTTCTGCCCTAAGTGAAAAAACCTACCTGAAACACAGCAAGAAAAGATAAATAAATGAATAAACAAACAGGTAGATACATTGACATGGATAGATAGAGAGATAAGTAGGTAAGAATATAAATAGATAAATAAATAAGTTTGCACTCATTGGACTCTTATATCCTACCTCTTTGGAGCGGGTAAGCAACAACAGACAACAATTTATCAGCAAAATTTTATAAACATCGTAAAATATGTAAGCTTTTGCACCATTACCACACTCCCAAATTTAAAATAATATACACGGCAGGAAAATTCTTGAAAAATATATATCAACACCTATTCTTTAAAAAAAAAAAATATTCATAGAAAAGTTATTCGTTGGATTTACTATGACGAAAAATGCGTGGATAAAAATGATTGAGTTTCCGCTTAAATTCCATATTCAGGGGGGGCTATGCTAAAATTACCAGTGTTAATGAAGCCTCGTCGATATATGCGTTGTGTATTATATGGTGACGCCCACCTTATACGCGTACACACCCTCTATATATTGCTAGGTTTTATATATTTAGCTGTCTTCTTTCTATATTCGGCTGTCCTCCCATTGTATGTTGTTGTCTTTTCTGTCTGTTTTGGTGTCTTCTCTTTACTGCTGTCTTCTTTATAGTCAAATATCTTTCTCCTGTTGTCTTCTCACTGCTGTTCTCTTCTCTATATTCTGCTGTCTTCTCTTTACTGCTTTCTTCTCTATACTCTGCTGTCTTCTTTCTAATGCTTTCTTTTGTCCACGGCTGTTTTCTTTCTGAGTTCTGCTATCTTCTTTTCATATTCTGCTTCTTCTCTCTATATTTTACAGAAAAATAACACTCCACACACACCCAAACTACCGATACTAAAAATTATACCTAAACAAAACCACAACCTGGCACCAGCAACCCATTTAGACCGTCCTAATAGTCACCACCACCACCACCACAGTCATCACCACCACCACCACCACAGTCATCACCACCACCACCACCACAGTCACCACCATTACCACAGCCCTCATCACCACCATCACCACAGTCATCACCACCAGTCACCACCACCACCACCAACACCACAGTCATCACCACCACCACCACAGTCACCACCACCATTACCACAGCCATCATCACCACCATCAATCACCACCACCATCCTCAACCACTCCTCTCGCCATCAAAGAACACTTCCAACAACCCCAAACTGCGGGTACCTAAACTAACCCTTGAAAGAACCATTAACTTGCACCATTAACCTCACTCCCTTCCCACACCAACAACGCCATTAACCACGCCAGCATTTCACGTCCCTTCAACAACTCTATCGTCACTCACTGTCTCATGCAGGACTGGTATAGTGGTATTAGTGGGGGTATTTTCACGACATGTCCGCTGGTTTTGTGGTTGATCAATAAAGTCTTCCATAGCGAAATTCTTCAAACTGTTCCCTGCCCAAGCCGGGATTTGAGTCCGTGTTTACTGGGATAGACAACGACCTCTCTACAGACTCGGAGTGTTCCCTGCAATGATATCAAGCGAAGAGAAGGACTAGGTGAGAGAATTGCAGGTAAACCTATTGTGCGTTCGTGGAGAATAAGAAGTGCCGTAATGTAAGAAAAGTCGGGTGTATCTGGTAATCAGTGTGTGTGTGTGTGTGTGTGTGTGTGTGTGTGTGTGTGTGTGTGTGTGTGTGTGTGTGTGTGTGTGTGTGTGTGTGTGTGTTGTACCCTATAAACCCTGAAAGTGGGACCAAACACATCTCTAGAGCAAAACTTAATGGTGCTGAGAGAAGAATTAATGCTAGGCGTTATAGAAAAAAAGACACACACACACTGTCTGGATATCACCACAATAAAAAGGCAGAACTAGGTAAGGGCAGCTCACATCCATCGCTTAACAGAGAACGGCAGAGATCCGGGGTAAAGGAGTGGCAGACCAGATATGTAGGAAGAGGAAAGGGTTGACAGACGACAAGGTGGAGAAATAATATTCGGATATTTACTGGGATAAGATGGAACAGGTTAAAGAAAGACGGGAGAGGCCTTCGTCAAAGAGTGGATTGTCTCAGGTTGTTGGTAATTTTATATATAGATAGATAAATAAATAAATAGAGAGAGAGAGAGAGAGAGAGAGAGAGAGAGAGAGAGAGAGAGAGGGATTTACCTTAGTTTTATTTTATATATTCACTTCTTCATCCTGTTTCCCTATGTGGGTTTCTGTTTTTTTCCGTTTCTGTTATTTACTTGCTTTTCCGACTTTGAATTGCATTTCTTTTTTTCCTGCATCCCTTCACTTTTCCCTCCCTGTCCTGACCACCTCTCAAACACTCCTTTGATCCCACCCTCCCCCTAATCCCACTCAGACCTCCTACTTTCACCGCTGCTCTCCTTCCCACTCCTCGCGTTCAGCCCTCCCATCCCTCCCACCTCTCTCTCTCTCTCTCTCTCTTCCAACTCTCACCTTTTCCTCTCCTATATCTCCTTATCACCAGACCGTATTTCTTCGTTCTTGATTATTTCCCTTCGTTCTTGCTCACTATTTCTTTCTCTCTGTCTCTCTCTCTTTTTTTTTTAATCCATTCCATCTCTCATATATATATTTTTTTTCTGTCCTACATCTGTCACCGTGCAAGCGTCCATCTTTGACTTTTTCCGTCATCTTTTCCCACTGTTTCAATGTCCTTTTTTAGTTTATAATTCTCTCTCCCTCCCTCTCTCTCTCTCTCTCTCTCTCACCAAATTCTTTTTTGTAAGCATACTCTACTTCATCTCTTTCTCCCTGTCTTCAAACAATACCTATACTAAAGAAAATGAGAGAGAGAGAGAGAGAGAGAGAGAGAGAGAGAGAGAGAGAGAGAGAGAGAGAGAGAGAGAGAAAGAAGAAGAAGAAGAAGATGATGATGAAGGAGAAGAAGAATCGTAAGCCAAATTTTTTTAATAAGCAAGAAACATAATATTCATTGTTGGTGGAGAATTATAAAAAACTAAAGAGAAGCTAAAAGGAAAACTAAAAAATGTTATTAACTTTCGTGTCTGCATCTGACGTCATTCTGAATTTGTGAATGGAGACGTAACGAGGCGAAGAGAGGATAATTGCGGTCTGTAGTAGATGGTTTTAAAAGTGCTCTGCTGACGTGTATAACTGCTCACACACACACACACACACACACACACACACACACACACACACACACACACACACACACACACACACACACACACACACACACACACACACCACAGCTGACAGCAAATATCTTCGTCTGGTCATGTTCCACCCGGACAAAAAAAAAAGGGGGGGGGGAGCGGGAAAAAGAAAAGAGAAAGTAAGAGAAAGAAAATATACCGGAAGCAGCTTTTCAGTTACATTTGGATACGTGTCTGTGTTGTTATATAATGTAAAACTGCACGTAAAAAGAAGAAAAAGAAGAGGAAGCAGAAGAAGAAGACGAAGAAGATGATGATAATGATGAAGACGAAGAAGTAGAAGAAAAATAAGAAGAGGAAGAAGAAAAAGAAGAAAAGACAAAACTACCGTCCATTACAAAAGACAAAAAGTAAAAAAAATAATAATAATAATCTGACATGAATCACACAATCCACGTATATGCTTTTTATTTTTATTTTATTTTATTTTTTGTTTATAGCATCTTACAGTTATAAGACAGGTAAATGTTTTAAGTATAATTCAGATAATTGGTGTCCATATTGTAATCTAGGCACGCTTTTTCTGCCACCCTTCCCCTCCTCTCTTCCCCCTCTCCCCCCCAACCCCTTCCAGCGTCCACACCCTTCCTCTTCCCCTAGTATGCCCTCCCCCTCCCTTCACTCCCTCCCCTTCCCCATCACGTCCTCTTATGCCAGATCACGCCCCTCACACACACACACACACACACACACACACACACACACACACACACACACACACACACACACACACACACACACACACACACCTTCCCCCCACCCTACGCCACTCCACACCTCCATACCACACATCCTTTCCCAATCAGAGTACTTATACGCCACTAAATACTTAACCACGCCACACCGCAGGACAAATAATAATAATAATAATAATAATAATAATAATAATAGCCATGAGGAATACACTGAACTATATACATCATCACCTTGAAGCCTCGTGTATTATTCCCATTTACAAATATATTACACTTTTCTGGTCCACTTTTTCCATTGTTTTTGTAAGCGTAGATTTATATTTCAGTGACGGCGTAAAATAATGGGATATGGAATGATTTAGGGTATAATATGAGGAGCAGAGTCAGAGATGGGGAATGAAAATGGGTACAGAGGTGGGGATGTGGAATGATATAGCAGAGAGGTGAGTATATAGAATGAAACAAAGAACAGGTAGGGATATGAAATGAAACAGTATAGAGAGGGTATGGAATGAAACAGAGTATAGAGGGGGGGATGGAACGAAGCACTTCTGAGGTGGGAATATGGAATGAAACAGAGTACAGAGTTGGGAATGTGGAATGAAACAGAACAACATCAAGCAGAGGTATAATGAAACAGAGTACTAAGGAAGGGATATGGATTGAAACAGAACATATTATGGGTATGGAATGAAACAGCAAAGGTGGGAATATGGAGTGAAACGGAATAAAATCAAGCAGCGGAAAGGGTATGGAATGAAAGAGGGTCCAAGCTGGGCATCTTTGGTTGCTATAAATGGTGTGGGAATGAAGAGTGTCTCAAGTGGGATGGCCAGCGGACCTCCCATCCAACAAGGGGCCACTGACACTCCACCCCCCACTATAATTAACCCTTTGTGGATTGGTTTCTTTCTGTAATACGTAAGGTCCATTGCATTGCGTATTTATTGTCTGGTTTCTCTAAGTTTACCTGGTCCATACTGTATTTATGTATGTATGTATGTGTATGTAATGGATGTGTATGCATGTGTGTGTGCTTGTACCGGGTTTATGTGTATGCATGTATGTACCGAGTATGTTGCGTATATATGTATGTGTGCTTGAATGTATGTAATTGTGGTATGTATTTATGTATATCGTATGAATGCATGTGTGGTGTGTACTCATGCATGTATGTATGTATGTATGTATGTACCATCCAGTTATAACTTTATCTCTCCGTCTAAGTACCATTCCGAGCACCACTCCAATTCTAAGTGAGTATGACAACCTACTTATGAAATATTTCCTTGCATTCCCAACCATAATAACATCGCTAACTTCACCAAACGTAATATTAGATCCCCCAACTTTTAAATTCTCGTGTCAGCCCCCAGCCAGCCCCTCGTCGAAGCCAAACACCCGGGTACAAAGACAAACGCAGCGGGTCGTGACTGGCAGGTGCTTGAGGCGGCGTAAATCATTCAGAGCACGAGATGATGACGAGGAGGAGTTGTGTAAGGCGTAAAAATTAGCATACCCCGAGATTCTTAGCTAATCTGTGGGATATAAAACTCTCTACTGCACTTTTACCCTACTCTTTTCACTGTGACTTGACCTAAAGTTGCTATCTGCCCATCTTGAATCCACAGTTTAAACAATAGATTGACACCAGAACATGTTGCTAGTCACGGAAAAGTGCTATGGAAGGTATGTAGAGCCTTAGTATTATTCTGTCTCTGAGCTACGTGGAATAAGACGCAAAAGGACGAAAATCTGGGCCAAGTTAAGATTTAAAAAAAAAAAAAAAAGCATCAGAAATCGTTTTGTTTCGTCGTTACCTTCCCTTCAATATGCAATGTCTTATGGTCATAGAATGTCTGGTTACAATACTAAGTGGTGCTGAAGAGGGTTGCCTGCACGTTGTGACACATATATAACCAGAGGGCTTCATTGCCTGGTTACAAAAAATGTCCCTTAGTTCCCTCCCTATCCCTGAAAAGGAGGATGTTGGACTGCAAAAGGGCAGTTTAAGCCTGTAGTCCACTGGGTTCACATGGCAGATGAACCTGGGGCTACTACGTCTACTACTACTACTACTACTATGAGCCAAAAGTAAAACCAAAGGAGTATGAACATGGCTCCAGAAATAATGTTTGGTCAGTTAATGTTAAGTGGTGATTTACTGCTGATATGAAGGATGCTAAGTCGAGGGACGACTTACATTACTATTGCTACAGAGTGAAGTGCATGTCTCATTTTTTTACCCACGTCTTAAGAAGCCAAGTGTACGAGCGGGAGCATGTGCTTACACTCTTACTGTTGCTCTCCCTGTTGATTTGGTCGTTGCTGTCTTTCTAATTATTTTCTCTGTTGATTTAAACCCTCAAGTTCATCCTAGTCAGTCTACAACACATGAACAGACGCCTTCCCGTGGTGGCACTGATACAACTGGACAGTTCCAGTTATATAAACGTCCCTCAATGCCTCTCAACCTCCGTAACTGGGGATGGTGGATAGCAGAAGTGCAACATAGCAGAGGGGTTTCAACAATATCAAAAACAACAATAAAAACAACTAACGAAAACAACAACTGCTACTATTGCTACCACCACCGTTACTACTACTACTACTACTACCACTGACCTATACAGCCATCCCAACCCATCCTGCCTTTTACTCGAAGCCCATCAAATCCCTTTTCCTCTCCTTACTGTAGTGATGATCTGTCCTTTCTCCGCTTTGGGGCTAAGATGCGATTGAGTGTGTTTGAGTGGATGAGTAAATTGGGAGTGTGTCGTCTTGTCTCGGCTACCTCCCTTTCCTTGGGGGATGCAGCCTAGGTATATAGATAGATAGATGGATAGACAGACTTCAGAAGAAATCTTTTACTTAAACCTTTCCCACCGCCAAGACTGACTCAGAGAAACCCCATCTCCTTAAAACACACACACACACACACACACACACACACACACACACACACACACACACACACACACACACACACACACACACACACACACACACACACACTCTAATCCCAAAGAGAAGTTTTTCGACTGACATATTATTGGCTGATTACAACATCCATCTTCACAGGTTGTATTCCCCACTCCCACCGAATCATTGCCCACTCTCCCAGCCCAGCTATCCCTTCCACCCACTCCTCTCCACCCATCCCACCCATCTCAGTCCCTTTGAAATTGATTTACATGTATTTCAGAATCAGTACATTACAAGTCATCGTTGTGAAGGGGTTGATCATTCTTCTTTACATCTCTCTCTCTCTCTCTCTCTCTCTCTCTCTCTCTTGCAACTCTTATCTCCCTCCTTATCAGCTCTCATGGCTCTTATCTCGGCCTTTCATGTGCCGGCCTTCTGTCCCACACACTCGTCTTCCTGTCCCACCTGTTTCTTTCACCTGCCCTGCTTTCTCTCTCTCTCTCTCTCTCTCTCTCTCTCTCTCTCTCTAACTCTCTCCCCTACTCTGCCAGTCTCAACACTCTCACTTTCTCCTTACCATCTCCCTTTCTGCCTGCTTTCTCCCTTTCGCCGACCTACTTTGTCCCTTTCACTCTTCCTGCTTTCTCCCTTTCTTTTTCCAACTTTCTTCCTTTCTCCCTTTCTCCTCCCTGCCCACTTCCCGGCCAACAAAGAGCATTTCAGCATCCATATAAGCCATTCTCCCATGTCCAGTGCAGCTGCCCACCCATGTCAGGCGTGTACAAGCCCATTTTCCCATATCTTTTATCTGACAGTCTCCTTCAAACTTATTCAGCCTCTTTCTTATCGCTCTGCTTATCTTTTGCTTTCTTGTTATCTCTGTATTTTTTTCCATTCACTTATCTGACTGTATCTGCTCTCTTCCTTCCTCCTCTGTAGTTACGCTTACTCTCCTTCTTCCTCCTCCTTACCTACCACAAATTTCTCCAGCTTCTTGATTGCACTCCCTGCTTTCTCCCTGCATGTTTCTACTCTCTACCTTTTCCCTCCTTCCTTCCCTCCCTGCCTGTTTTTTTTTCCATTACTCATCCCCCACAACTCTCTCTCTTTCTCTCACATACCTCTATTTTCTCCCATTCTCCTCTCTACTTCTACCCTTTCCCTTTCTCCTCTCTCCCTTTTTTAACCCTCTCGCCTTTCCCTCTTTACCTGTTTTCTCTCTCATTCTCCTCCCTCTCTCCCTGCCTACCTACATACCTACCTTTACTCTCCCTTTTCCTCTCTACCTGTCTCTCTCTCTTGCTTATTTCTGTCTGTTACAACTTTCTCTTCCCTTCCTACCTACCTCTACTCTCCCTTTCCCTTCCCTACCTTTACCTCTCCCCACCGACTCTCCGGAATAACCACCCATGCTTCTGCCTCCATATTTGTCCTCCTCCCTATCTCCAGTCCAGTCACGTGCGCAGACAGGCAGGGAGAACCACACAGGGAGAACGCACAGGGCCGGGCCGGAGGAATGCACTACACGCCTACGAATCATCTTTTTATTCCTCGTCCTCTAAATTAACTCGACAACGGATCGCCTCTTATATATAATTAGCATTTTAATTATACGGTGCAGAGAGCCCCAGGTGGTTCGGTCGGTAGCGTGTTCGTGTACCAGTCCTCCTGACCCGGGTACGATCTCCAAGGGGGGGAACTTGTAAGAAGGTGGAACTGTACATCTTCTCATGACCTATTGTAATATATCTGTATTTTATTGATGTCCCTCGCGAACATTTTATAAATCTTCCTTACTCATAAACACAGCCACTTGAACACAAATTTAAACATGTATTTCTCACTCTCTCTTTCCAAAAGCCTTCCGCCTCTATCTTCGTGCATGAAACAATGGGTGGAGGCGAGTCACTTCCCCGGTGATAGAAAGTGGTGTTCCTTGACCTGACGGATCATTTGCCTTTCCAGACCTCAAAAAAGACGACTTGAACACGACAATAATCCGTTCACTTTAACCTGGCCTTAAGCTTACACTTCTCCGTCTTGAATGCTGAGTTGTAACAAGAGATTAACACTAAAATGCGGTGCTCGTCAGGAGAATGTGTTAGGGATGTCGAGCCACTGCATTGCCTTACTCTGCGATTAAGCTACGGGAAAGAAGCTGCATAAGGGTAAAGATCTGAACCAACTCAAGGTGAACGAACCATAGGAGAGCTGCCTACCCTTATGAATGGATGTTAGTCTGGTGCTACAATACATGCAGTCGTTAATAAGGCTCGTTTCTCATTTACAGGACTCGTGTTTACATATTAGAAGACGAAACGAGCTGCTTGTATTAGTCTCTGACTTCTCAATATTCAGAGGGTCATTCTGCTGTGTAGGTTTATAGTCAAGAGGTATTCAATCGTCTTTATTTAGCTCCGATCATTTCCACATATTATCATCAAAGGAAGAGTGATAGTGCAATCCTTTAAAGCTGAAGTGAAGGCATTGGATACCCACAGTGGGATTGGATCGCATTTCATACTATTGCCTTCCACTTAGGGTCATTCACTTTAGACCTGAGATGGAATTTATAAAGAATCCTAACCAGTCTACAGGATAAATAACTCTTCATTGCTAAACACGTGTCCATAGCAGCCAAATACTATTATAAATCGCTTAGTTCTTTTTATTCCAATTAATACTCTCCTTTTTTTTTATTTTGAAATGACTGATTGAGGGTGCGAATGGAGGTCAACATATGTATAAAAAATCTTAAATACCACTGAGGCTTAGGAGGGATTATAAATACTGATGTCAGTGCGCGGTATATCACGGCTCTCTTCAGGTGCAAGGGAGAGTGTGGATATAATTGATGGGGTGCCTCTCTCTCTCTCTCTCTCTCTCTCTCTCTCTCTACCTACCTACCTGCCTATAAAAAAAAAACAAATACGCTATCAAACGAGAGAGAGAGAGAGAGAGAGAGAGAGAGAGAGAGAGAGAGAGAGAGAGAGAGAGAGAGAGAGAGAGAGAGAGAGAGAGAGAATTACTATAACACCATTAGCATGATAATGTTAATGGAAAGAAAGTCTATGGGGCAGCACATAAACATTGAAATTTCATTATATTTATCAAAAGAACACAAGTATGATAAATGTATAAAGGAAAATAATAATTAAATACCGGTATATAAAAAATAAATGATTAGGGATAATTATAGATGCGTAGGGCTATAATTATCAGAGCTTGAAGGGTCATCTTGATTATTCTGAATTATTATAAACGAAATAATATCTGGTCTGTGTGTGTGTGTGTGTGTGTGTGTGTGTGTGTGTGTGTGTGTAGATAAAATATAGGAGGAGAAAGAGTGTGAAAATAGAGGAATTGTAAAAGAAGTGTGTAAAGATAGAAATTGTGAAAAAATGTGAAAATATTACAACTGTAAAAAGTGTGAAAATATTGTATAAGGTAATTGAAAGTGTGAAAATATAAAAATTGTGAAAGTGTGAAAATATAAAAATTGTGAAAGTGTGAAAATACAGGAATTGTGATGGTGTGAAAATGGAGACATTCTGAAAAAGTGTGAAAAATTTGTGAAAATTTGTGAAAATATAAAAATTGTGAAAAGTGTGAAAATATGAGAATTGTGAAAGTGAGAAAATACAGGAACTGTGAAAAAGTGAAAAGT
>NC_137056.1:41121719-41134219 GCF_032717465.1 Coenobita brevimanus
AAAAAGTACCAAGACGTCCTCAGGGTGATGGGTTAATGGGGACCTGGGAGAGAGAGAGAGAGAGAGAGAGAGAGAGAGAGAGAGAGAGACCATGTATGATCCTGTTAATTTTTTTTTTTTTTTTTTTTTACATAAAGCAGTAAATGTTTCACACTATCGCACAGAGCATACGACATAACTAAGTAGTTTCTGTATTCATGTAATTTAATGTAAAAAACGCGCATACACACACACACACACACACACACACACACACACACACACACACACACACACACACACACATTCTGTCTGTCTGTCTGTCTCTGTCTCTGTCTCTCTCTCTCTCAAGCCACACACCTCCCTGTCCCCCACCCCACCCCTCACATAAGGGCAGACCAGGACATTTATCTGAAGATGACCGAAAGTTTACCCACAGCATACCCACAATAGTTCACATTTTCGAAGGGTATACTTTGACCCATAAAACGTAAACTCTAACTGATTTGAGTGTCGTCGGCAGCGCAAGAACTACAGTAGAAAGAAAAAAAAAACATTCAGGAAGGGTAAGCGTAGATCAAAGGTACATATAGATAGATAGATGAATAGATAGATAAATAGATAGACAGATAGATAGATAGATAAATAGATAGACAGATAGATAGATAGATAGATATAGAAGCGGAGAAAGGCTTTGGGAAGAATACAAAACTGTCTGTAAGAATATGGTTTGCATCTTCAGTAAGAGACCGTGTACAGTACCTGAATAAGAATTAATGAGAACTCGTAAAGAACTACAGGTATGCGGGTAATTAAATCCAACCACTTCATGAATAATTAATTGCATTCATAAATTACTACATACAATCAAGGTAATAAGAGAGCTGTATGCATAAAGTTAAGATGTGCATGTTCTTAGAAATGCATTACTACACCAATATTATGAGTGTATTGTAACAGAGCTAAAATGTAAAAAATAAAAAATAAAATCTATAAATAATAATAGTAATAGTACTAAAAGAAGAAGAAGAAGTAGTAGTAGTAGTAGTAGTAGTAGTAGTAGTCGTATCCCCAAGCTTATCTGTATGTGAACCCAGTAATTTGGAGGCTCAAGTTGCCCCTCTCTTGCGTCCCACCATCTTCCTTTCGGGGGATAACAGGGAGCTGAGGAACGTTTGTATAACCGGGCACCTCCACCGCCTAGTTAAATCGGTGCCACCACGTGAAGGCGTCCCACAGCTGCACCAATGTAAAAGCAACAATAAAAATCACTAATAAAGATACGCAAATGAAAATAAATATGGATACGACCAGACATTCACTAATATACATCAATATTAAAAGAAGTGTGTATATTAACTGCCATACTATCTCACCACGAATGCAATAAACCCGCAATTGAGCTCTGCAGCTTGCATATACATAGGGCAATAACACTCACACCGGCCAGTATGTATGTATGTAAGGGTTCTCTGTATGGGGGAAGGATATGAGAGAGAGAGAGAGAGAGAGAGAGAATGTGTGTGTGTGTGTGTGTGTGTGTGTGTGTGTCTGTGTGTGTGTGATGCAACACTGTAAACTAGAACTTTAAACAACTAATCCGTCAGCTGTTCCTGTCTCTCCTGTCGGTCTGTCTCTGCTGCTCTCTAAATTCCTGTCTGTTTAGTATAAGAACGATATATAAACAGCCTACCAGCAAAAATGTTTATACTATACTCTTTTCACTCTATATGGTCCAGATTTTCGTCCTTTTGCAGCTTATTTCACGTAGCACAGTGGTAGAAAGAGACAACCTACGGCTCTACATCCTTTCCATAGCACTTCTTCGTGACTAGCTCCATAATCTAGTGTTAATCTATTGCAACAACTCAGCAATCAATGCGGAATGATGTCAGTTTTAGGCCAAGATGGAGTAAAAAGGGTAGTGTCAGCTCATTTCGCTATATTGCTCATCTCTTTCGCTATTTGAGTCATTGCAGCTCGGTATACGATATAGCAGAGTGGATTATAGACCAAAGGAATTATTTTTACATTTAAACATGTTTCTGTAGGAGCAAAAATAGCAACTTATTTATTACCCACGTTTTATTTTTTTATCTCTTGTTAATTTATTTTTGTGTGATCTATCTATCTATCTATTGCCAGATGCCATAATCCCGCACGGGGTGGCCAATGACTCTGAGTCATTTGTTTTACAGGGAGGGGCACTAATCCTCCACCAACCCACTTGACACGTAGGGAGCACGTATGGTTTGGATATATGAATATCACCCAGCGTTGTAAATGGTTTCTTGGCTTACAGGAAGGACTTGCATGGCGAAGCCTGTTGTCACCGGCGGTTGAGCATGAATTACCACTTATCCCTCTATGAAGTTGCGAACTGAACACCAATTAATGGAGATCCGTCGACTAGTATTAGAGGGATAATAATGGTAAAATAGTGTACTATTTTTTTTTTTTTTTTTTTTTTTTTTGTGAGTGGGGGTCGTTTTTATACACAAGCGTCATCTGAGCTGCAATAACTGGAGCGATTTTACTCACGATCCTTTGCAGGGTAAGGCGATCTATACTCACTGTAATGATAATAATAATAATAATAATAATAATGCATTACCACCTCCACCACCACCACCACCACCACCTACTACTACTACTATTACTAACAATAATAATAATAATAATAATAATAATAATAATAATACTTATGCTGGCGATAATTAGATACATGTTTACTAAGGCATAAAAAGGGATAATAAGTAAACACAAGCCGACAGCTGCCTCGTTTTAAAGCAACAAGCATTCAGAACGTGTTTGCTTGTGAGCCCTGACCCCAAAATAAAATACCTCTAAAGTCTAAAGTCTAAAATATCAGTAAAGTGTAGTGAAGTATTTACTTGCAATAAAGTGTAGTCTACATACTTGCACGAAAAATTATGCTGTCAACACGAGGACACTATCTATCTATCTATCTATCTATATATATATATTATATTTGTCGGTCCATGTCTATATATCTATCTATCTATGTCTTTCCATTAATCTATCTACCTGTCTTTATCTCATCTGTTTATCTATCTACCGTAATTAATATCTTTACCTACCTACCTACCTATTTACCTGTCTGTCTATCCTACCTGCTTATCTATCTTTCGATCTCTAACTACTTGCCTACCTATCTGTCTATCTGTCTATCCATCTATTTATCTATATTTATCTCTATCTCTGTCCATCTATCTACATGTATAATAAGTCAAACATCTTTTTCCAAGCACTTTTTTCCATAGAGAATCCTTCCCTGACACTCAAACACAAAAATCGTGCCAGCAGAAGACATAAAAGACGAAGGCCATACGTTAAGCCCTCAACTGTTATGGTGCTCGGGGTCAGAGGTCAAAGGCAGAGGTCATTTGTATTCCCCGGGGTCGCCCTCGTAGATTTATAGGATGAGGTAAAATTCGGGGTCTGAGAGTGGTGCAGGAAAAGATAAAATTCCCCTTTATTTTACTGCGTCACCTTTATGCTTAAGTTCGTCTACTATCACACTGCGTCTGCTTCATACTTAAGTTCGTCTACTATTACACTGCGTCTATTTCACGCTTCAGTTCGTCTACTTTTATACTGCGTCTGTTTCCACTTAAGTTCGTCATACACTGCCTCTCCTTCATGCTTAAGTTCTTCTTTTTCATTGTGTCTGCTTCACACTTATGCCATGTCTGTTACCTTCCTCCCTGACGTATCATAACAAGTAGATTCACCTATGGGCAGAGACACATGTCAAACCTTCCTCAGCTTAGGAATATTAGCCAGCAGAGGAAAGTGAGAAGTGAAATATTGGATAGAGCAGCATACAAGGCCTTTCTCAGCTTAGGAATATTGGCCAGCAGAGGAAAGTGAGAAGTGAAATATTACGCAGAGAAACAAACATAATAATAATGTAAATATTTCCTTCTTCATGGTGTATTAAAAAAGAAAGAAAGAAAAAAAAAAACAAGACATACACCTTCACGAAAAATGCTGGTGATTATTTTCAAACACTTCGTCCACTGTTTCAAAATGTAAATACGGAACAGCTTCGTATTTCTCTCTCTCTCTCTCTCTCTCTCTCTCTCTCTCTCTCTCTCTCTCTCTCTCTCTCTTATCGACGGTACGTGTGGTCTGTCTGGATCTGAGGACGATTTTATCACCACTTACTCTGATCTATTGAGCACGTCTGTCTCTCTTGCCCTACTTGTGCTCTAAATCGTTCACTGTATCCTTTTTCTCTTTTTCCTGAGAGAGAGAGAGAGAGAGAGAGAGAGAGACAGACAGACAGACAGACAGACAGACAGACAGAGAGAGAGAGAAGAAAATCAAGAGTACAGTATTAGAGGGATTTAGTGTTATTCGAAAAGATAAACATTGCTCCCGATGTCCCACAAATAATCTCTTATCATTAGAATCTGTAAATGAGAACACTACAATCTCGGAAATATCAAACAAAGCGATAAATTACCTCCACATCAAAGCAGTTTTAAAATTATGGTCAAATGTACAATCTCCTGCAAAAATTTCGTACCCCTCCTGACCTTCTGCGACCCATAACATCACATTAGGCTTGTTAAAGGAGCATAAAGTCCTTGTACTGTGTTTGGGTGGGTAGATAGTTACTTTAAATAACTTGATTTTTAATAATGAGAGCTAATACAGTGTTACGAGCTACCGAGGGGAAGGAAGAGGAACGGAACTTTTGCAGGCAACTGTACAATCCGCCTAAAATGTTGTAATTTGGTGCGTCTAAGGTTTTTTATTAATTGATTTTTCCAGAAGCAAGTCTTAATTTTACGAACTGCTTCCATGTGATACGTTCTTAGCTGTCTAGAATTTTTTAAACGTAATCGCCTACAATTACTATGAACGAAATACCAATTGCCTGGATAATAGTAAAAACGTTAATGGAGGGTGTTAAATAATAATAATAATAATAATAATAATAACTGACTGCTTAAGTGGGAATATGAATAAAATTGGCTAGTCCTCTTCATTGATAATCCTAATTCCTTTTCATTCATACTGTCATCTTAATCGACACAGTCTACACATTTTCACTACACCTCACACTTCTTCCCTGGTCATTTTCCTGCTTCATTTTTCCTGTCTTTTTCCTTTTATTTTGTCATTAATCATCTCTAACCCCAAGATCTTTATTTCTACATGCTGTCCAGTATCATTTAATTTCTATCACTTCTCTCTCTCTCTCTCTCTCTCTCTCTCTCTCTCTCTCTCTCTCTCTCTCTCTCTCTCTCAAGCTGCAGCGTGAGTGAAGGTAGAGTGTTTGTCAGTGGGTTAAATCGAGAGAGTGAGGCAAGCTTACAGGAATAGCGGAGTGTCACGTTTAATAGTACTCGTGCCATCCCTTCCCTTCATTCCTTCAGTATTTCCTTCATTTATCTCTAAGTCACCTTCAAGATAGTCTCTCTCTCTCTCTCTCTCCTTCAGTTGGGTTAGAGTGAGTGTTTTCATATCCTGACCCACTTTTCAGTTTATCATTCTCTCTCTCTCTCTCTCTTTCTCTCTCTCTCTCTTAGTTTCATTAATAAGTATCAGGCCTTAATATGTAGCATCAAGGCACTGAGAGAGAGAGAGAGAGAGAGAGAGAGAGAGAGAGAGAGAGAGGCGAGATGAAAAAATAAAATAATGAAAGAGAAAGGAAAAAGTTGAGAAGACGAAGAAGTAGAAGAATAAGGAGGAGGAGGAGGAGGAGAGAGAAAGAAAGAAAGAAACAAAGAATTAAAGAAAGACATCTAAGAGTGAGAGTGAGTGGATGGGAGTGGTCAGGATATAATCTGTTTAGCAGTCCCGTCCACACTGCGAGGCCAGATGCTTAGATATGCCCACACCCTGCCTCACACACACACACACACACACACACACACACACACACACACACACACACACACACACACACACACACACACACACACACTCCAGGAATGTGATAAACTGAGTGGTGTTGCACGTTCCTTGTAATTGCAGGTGTACATTTTTCTTTTGATGTTCACCTTTGACACACACACACACACACACACACACACACACACACACACACACACACACACACACACACACACACACACACACACGTTCTCGCTTGCCAACTGGTGGACGGGAGTTCGCGCCTCGCTCAGGTTGCGAAGTTTCACTGACGAAGTGGGTGGTTACTGTCCCCCTTGAGCAAGGGGACGGGTGTGTGCTTGTGTGAAGGTCACAGCCTTGCCCTTAGATCGGACTATATGAGCTCTCAGCTCCCTTCCGGGAGGGTAAAAGCTGACGATCACGACCATCAAGTGATTCTGACCTACCCGGTGAATTACACACACTCCAGAAACGTGGCAAATTGAAGGGTGTTGCACATTCCTTGTAATTGCAGGTATACACTTAAATTTTGATGTTCACCTTGCGGACAGGCCCTTAACTCATTATTTTCTTCCATTCATACCTGTGATGTATTTTTGGGTATATTCTTGAAACCTCCAGACGATTTTTCTGATCTAGGAAAGATCTTTTGTATTACAACGGTTAAATATGGTTGCATCTCACCCCTCAGGTTCTGAAACAATCTCCTTTACTTAATAAAATCGTCTGGAGAATAAAAATACAATACTTATCTGGTTCCTGGTGTTAATCTTAGGAAGGACCTGTAGCGGTGAAGAAGTAAACTAAGGCTATTCTTAACCCCTTCAGTTTGAGAGTTGTCCCTTAAGCTGAGTAAAATCGTTTGGAAATGACTCTAAGAACATAACACTAACAAAATGATACTAACAGAATGACTAACAAATGACGCTAACAAAATAACAATGGCAACATGACACTAACAGCATGACAGACAAAATGACACTGACAGATTGACACAAACATGACACTAACAAAATAACATACACTCGCTTGGCCAGTCTTTCACTCTCCATTCTCTCCACATACGCAAACTCTCCTTTTCCTAATGCTTTCCAACACATCCACATCAACACCACACCGCCCTTTCACTTCCTCGTTTCTCTGTATCTCATTTCTGTGTCTGTATCTCCATGTAACCCCACATGCTCCTCTCACATAATTCTTTTCCACTTGCTCTCACTCTTGACCTGTGTCCTTCCCGTAGGGTCCAGGCTTCACTTCCATACGTTAGAGTGTGGATACCTTCATGCAGCCAATTTTTCACGTCCATGCTTACTTCCCTATTACTTATCATTGCTCTCAACGAACCTGAAATTTAAGTAAAGTGCCACAGGATTCAAGAGTTAACCGTTTGCATCTAAGAGTTGTAATCTCCCCTAAACACCGCTGTTAATGAGGCTGCCTCTTCTCTTCGCCGTGTTAGCATATCATTAATTATTTATATTTTGACTCAACGCTTCCTTGACATGCAGCTTCCTTTTTTTTTTTTTTTCTTTTTTTTTTCTTTGGAGGCGGCAGTGTTGACCTTGCCGTTTATGGTACTGTGTTTAACCGCTTAAAATGGCAACACTGAATCAAGCCAGGCCTTCTGGTGTGTGTGTGTGTGTGTGTGTGTGTGTGTGTGTGTGTGTGTGTGTGTGTGTGTGTGTGTGGTTGATTTTGTGTTGCTTATTTTCGTGTGTGGCATTTATTTAATAACCTGCCTCATATACCAATTTATTTATCTACCTGATTCATGAAACGACAGGTGTGTGAAGCATGTTTACTTTGTTTTTCCTCTGTCTCATTCACTTGAACTTGGCTCAAATTTTCATCCTTTTGCAGTTTATTTCACGTAGCTCAGTGGCAGAAATAGACAATACTGTGGCCCCATGTCCTTCATGTTGTACTTCTTCGTGACTAGCATCACATTCTACTGTTAATCTACTCTTATAACCAAGTATTCAAGATGAAGAGATGGGAATTTTAGGCCAAGGTACAGTGAACAGAGTATAGCGATATCGATGGCGTAGGTATTGAGATGAACACCGTTTCTATGTATGTATGTAGGCTATTTATTTATGTATATATTCATGTATGTCTGTGTTTGTATCTGTGTCTATGTATGTATGTGTGTGTCTATGTATTTATGTATGCGTCTATGTATGAGTCTCCTTCTCCACTCTCTCCATGGACTTTGAAAATCAGTGTGGTAAATCCGCAACAACTGACAGTGATGAATTTAGTTGCCTGAGAAATCACCATCATTATTTTCATATTTCCTTCACATTTCTCTCATTTCCTGTCATTCTGTTTCCTCAATTTTCACACTTCTAAGATACTCAAGTTTTCCATAATTTAATCCTTCCTTCCTCTGTTTTTCTTAACTAATAATTCTCCCTCGTCTTAGCCGCTTTGAATATAATACTCTCAGATGACACTTCCTTCCTCACCTCATTTCCACCCTCTTAATTTTTTTCTCTTTTGTTCCTCTCCTCCCTTCCTCTCTCCTTCCCCTCCCTCCTTCATCTCTTCTTGTTCCTCCTTCCCCCATACATCTCTGCTTTCCTCCCTCACCTCTTCCTTCCACCCTTCGTTTTTTCCCTTCATGTCTCTTTTCTTCCCCACCATCTCATATTTCCTCCCTTCGTCTTTCTCCCAATCTCTTTTCCTTCCTTCACCTCTTCTTTCCTCCCTCTCTTCCCCTCTTCCTCCATTTACCCTCTCCTCCTCTCCTTTCCTCTCTCCATTTCCCCTCCTCCTTTCCTTCTTCCCTCCATTTTCCCTCCTCCTTTCCACCTTCCCTCCACTTCCTCTCCCTCTACCCAACAGCCCATTATTGAGCGTGAAGACTAATTTCTTTACCACCCTTCTCTCTCTCTCTCTCTCTCTCTCTCTCTCTCTCTCTCTCTCTCTCTCTCTCTCTCTCTTTAGGGGATCAGCATGTAGTATCCTGAAGGGCTTTGTTGGTTTTAGGAAATTAGAGGTAGAGATCTGTATGGATTTAGGGGAAATAAAAATTGTAGGATAATCCAGGATAAGACATGAGCAGTGTTTGTTTACTGATCCCTAGAGCACACACACACACACACACACACACACACACACACACACACACACACACACACACACACACACACACACACACACACACACACACACACACACACACACACACACAGCAAATAACCGAGAAGTACGCTTCCCGCTAGTACAAGTATGACTGAAATAGTGACGAAAGAAAATACTAAAAAAAAATACTGCAGAATTGTAGGCAAAAAAGAAATGTATTTATTTCCATTAGCCTGTCTACCTTTTTTACTTAAATATATATATGTATGTATGTATGTATGTGTAGGTAGGTAGCTATGTATGCGTGTATTTATGTATGACTGGATAAATACTACTAGATATGAATGAACTGTTTAAGGTGAGTATGTGAGTGGTATCCCTGACCAAGTAAAGTCTATATAAACAGTTAAGAATGGGTTAAGATGCTGTAAGTGGGTCGAGATGAAGGGTGAAGGAGGGGAGCATAGAGGGGTGACTGATATAGAGAGGGGAGAGTAGGTCACCTGTATGAAGGAGCACCTGTATTGGGGGAGAGGGTGACCTGATTGTGGAGGGAGAAGGGGAGAACGAATGAAAGAAGAGAAGGAAGGAAGGAAAGGAGGGAGAATGCCAAAGGAGAAGGGAGAAGAAGGAAAGAAGATATGAAAGGAGAGAGAAAGGAAGAAGGAAGGAAAGGGGAAGGAAGAATAAAAGGAAGAAGAGAATTTGAGGTAATAGGAGTGAGATGGGGAGAAAAAATATCAGGAGGAGAAGAGAGAAAAGATGATATGAGGGAGAAAGAGAAAAGAGGGAAAAACAAAAGATGATGCAAGGAACATAGAATGATGGGAAGAGAGTAAGTAAGCAAGCAAGCAAGCAAATAAGTAAGTAGGGAAGGAAGGAAGGAAGGAAGGAAAGAGGGAAGGAAGGAAGATGGGAAATGTGATATAAGGAAGAGAAAGAGGATAGAAGGAGAGTGACGGGATAAGACTAGTAAAGAGAGAGAGAGAGAGAGAGAGAGGAGGGGGCGTGTTGAAAGGTAGGCACAGCTGAACAAGACAGAGGAGGGGGAGAGAGAGAGAGAAAAAGAGAGACAATGAGAGCAAAAAGCATAAGAAACGAGGCGGTGCGGAAGAGGAGGCCAGGCTTGAAAACGAAAAAAAAAAAAAAAAAAAAAAAAACAGGACGAGAGAGGAAAAAATATGTGACAAGTAAGATAACAGGAGCTCGAGAGAGAGAGAGAGAGAGAGAGAGAGAGAGCATTGATTACAAGGAAGAGAGAACAGAAAGAAAAACAAGAGATAAATCGGAATAATAAGATAAACAGATGAAAGTATTAAAGAAGCAGTAAAGAGATACATAAAAAAATAATCTAATATAGGGAGGAAGAAGGACAAAGCAGGGAATAAATCGAAAACTGACAGGACATAGGGGAGTAAAAATTATGGGCGAAATTGGAGAAGAACTTAATAAATAAAATACCCCAAACAATAGATGGACAAAATTAAGTGGTAAAGAGTAATGGAAGGAAATAATAAAGTCAGTAAACGAATAATGACATACAAAATACAAAACTAATACAAGTAGTAGTAATAATAATGGTAGTAGTAGTGGTGGTAGTAGTAGTAGTATTAGTTGCAACCCCAGGCTCATGTGAACGTGAACCCAGTGGACTGCAGGCTGCCCTTTCTTCTCATCTTTCTTTAAGTGGGTAGGGAGGAGACTGAGGGACGTTCGTATAACCAGGCAGCTCCACCGCCAGGGCAAATCAGCGCCACCACACGAAGGCGGTGGAATTCAGAGCAGAACTAAAGAGTATTGAAGTAGAGGGGAAGACACTAGAAGATATAGGAAGGAAAAATGAAAAATATAAGAAAAAAACAAGAATGCGTTGTGGAAGGAGGATATGTGACTGCTATCCCTGGTGTGTGTGTGTGTGTGTGTGTGTGTGTGTGTGTGTGTTTAAGACTAAGCCCTCTCTGTTGCCAAGTGAATATGTCCGTGTACGCTTGTCTGTTTGTTTTTATCCATGTTTTCTTGTCCTTGCTGAGTGAATGGCCAGAATGCTTGTAGATTTAAGTGATCTCTCAACGCCATCTCCTTAGTATTTTAGTCTACATATTGCATCTAAATATCCTTTTATATGTTGCTGATAAGAAAGATATATGTGTATTATATTTATTCTTGTAATCACCTGGGAATTTTACCCTAATTAGGAGAGACGTCAGGTAATTAAGGAATCAGAAACAAGCTCCATAATTCCCCCATAAGCAAAAAAATATACAGTATATATCGACTGGTGGTAGTAAGAATAAATATATAAGCTATTGTCGTAGTGAAATGATATATATATAACAATAAACGTATAAGCTATTGTCGTAGCGAAATGATGTAGTAGTAGTAGTAGTAGTAGTAGTTGCAACCCCAGGCACATGTGAACGTGAACTCAGTGGACTGCAGGCCCTTCTTCTGCACTCCACCATCCTCTAGTCGGGGGATATGTGGGAAGAGTCTAGAGGACGTTTGTATAGCCGGGCACCTCCACCGACCGGTAATATCGATGCCACTACCTGAAGGCGTCCCTCTCCAGCGCCAGTGAAGAGGTTTATATCTACACAATAGTTCACAATATCCGTCTACTTGTTTGTCTGTCTGTTATGCACGTCCGCAGTTTCCAGGTTAAGGCGCTGAATTTTTACACCGAGAGGAAAGTCTTGAGGAAAAAAGAGGACACGAGGTTTGAAAGGGGAGACAGCCTACGACTCCGACCCTCCTTAAAAAAATAAATAAGTAGATATATAAAACTAAGTAAATATAAGTGAATAAGTGATAAATATATAAATAAATCCACAGTTTGCAAAATAAAAGAGCGAAATTTTGCATGGGCACAGGAAAAGGCGAACTCAGTCAATCAGTATCACATGAACCAGCATCGGAGGTTCGGTTCGGCAGACGAGACAGTGCGTGATCCGTAATCCCGAACGGGCATGAAAATATCCACGGTTTTCAAAAGAGAGGAACGAAATTTTACATGTATGTAAATATAGACTCAGTTATAGGCTTCGTTATTATAGGCTGAATTATAGACTTAGATTGTAGGCACCAGTAGAACAGCACTTGGGGGGGTTCGTGAAGGTTGTGCTCAGTCCCCATCCACGAACTCCAAAGAAAATATCCACAGTTTCAAGATAAAAGAATTCAGTTTTATATGAGAATAGATACAGGTGTAAGTAGGTCATGGGTACCAAAGAAAATATATTTGGATGTCCGTGGAGAGGCTTTAGACCTTAAACCGACCGTAAAGAAAATACTGAGAGTTTTTCAAGATATATGGGTGTGTCTGAGGGTATTTTAAGTAACCTGAGACAGCCAGAGTAACACTAGCAAAAACAAGTAACGTTTTTGTAATAAGCAATAATAAATCGGTCTGGATGAGATGTTACGAAAAAAAGTACACACACACACACACACACACACACAGGAGCACAGTGAATGAATGTATGTATGAGAAGAGGAGTGGGGCCATATAAGGATGTTCTGATGCTGGTGATGATGCTAGC
>NC_137056.1:41136719-41139219 GCF_032717465.1 Coenobita brevimanus
AGCTGGGAAAGGTAGAATAGTTGATTAAATGCAGGTAATAGGTAGGTAGGGAAGGTGGGAGAAAGGGGAAGTGTTGGAGAGATGTGTAAGAGGTAGGTAGGCAAGGTAAGGGGGAGTGGAAGTGTGTGAGTTACGTGTGTTGATAGGTGAAAGGAGGGATGTGTAAGACGAAAATAGATGTTTGTAAGGAAGGTGAAGGGATGGTAAGGTGTGCGAGAGAATTTGGCAGATATAAGGAGCTACTAAGAACGAGGATTTGTTTGAAGGGATAATTATGACTCACCTGTCAGGTAGAGTAGGTGTTTGGACAGGTAAAGGTAAATGTACTGGAAAAATACTAATGGGACACGTGTTTGAAGGAGAAAATCAAGCTTCATCAGTGGGTGTTTGTGGATGTGCAGGTGTGTGTGTTGTACGTATCTTCTGTCTGGAGAGGGACGCCTTCATGTGGTGGCACTAAAATAACCAGGCGACTGACAGCTTGGTTTTATAAATGTCCCTCACCTACCTCCCTATTCCCCGAGAGGAGGAAGACTGACTACAGAAGGGCAAATTGACCTTGCAGTCCACAGGGTTCACCTTTCAAATAAAAGAAGAGAAAGCCGAAACTGAAATGATACGGTTACTTCTTCATTTATGGTTTGTATCATTTTTTGCTGCTTTCAGACGAATTTATTTAGAAGAAGAAAAAAGGCAAACTCGTACTGAACGGATTAATGAAGTCTATCAAATCCCTCGTTTGAAATCAGTCCTAGGCCACATAACAGTCTAATAATACTAATACTACTAGTAATAATAATAATAATGCAGAATACGTCACTGAATCGAAAAGACTTAGCCTGAAGTATATGGAAAAATTATAGGTATCCAGATATAATTCAAAATATGTACAGCAATGAATGGAAGTGATTGAGCATGAAATATAAAGAAACCTTATAGGATATGCATAAATATAATTCAGATACGTCACTGAATTAAAGAGAAGCTTAAAATACACTGAGGAATTATATTGTTTGGTGTGCATAAATATGGAGATCGACCTTCGTACCCTCTAGTGTTTATTTACACCCGTCCTCCGGCAGATGTCAGCCGTGGATAGAGAAGAATGATAGAGTATACTTAGATATAATTCTGCATACGTCCATGAACTGAAGAGAAAAACCTATAATATAGAGGAATTAATTTGATTGGGAGCATAAATATAGAGGCGATATAGAGAGCGGCCTTCGTACCCTCCTATGTTTATTTGCACTCGTTCCCCGCCAGATGTCAGCTGTGTTTACCCATGGCGGTCCCAGCGCCTGACGACATCACCCGAATTATCACCAAATATTACTGCCTTGATTAGTCGGGATAGTATTGTGTTACGCAGGGATATTATATTTCTGTATTATTTTCGTAATATATATTTTTCTCCTCTGTTTTAACCTCTCATATCGTCATCAGATTATTAAGAATTTCAGACCTCCCGAAGCTTAGATTAATTGTTTACTCTCGATTACTCCCACCTACCGTCATACTCTCTCTCTCTCTCTCTCTCTCTCTCTCCAGTATCTTATTATCTCTACAACATTCTTTTCAAGTTTCCTCCTCCTCCCTTTACCCTGTTTTCTAATCTGTTGTATCTCCCTTTTTCTCAGTCATCTCCTTTTCTCTCCATTTTGTTCCTCTAGTCACCATTTTCTCCCTCTGTGGTATTTTCTGTACCTTTATTCTCCTCTTTCTTGCTCTTATCCACCTTCCTCTTCATTAGCCTCATCTTACTCTTCCTTCCTCGTACCCACCTTTCCCTTCATCAGCCTCCCCTTATCTTACTCTTCCATCCTCTTACCCCCCTTCCTCTTCTTCAGCCTCCTGTTCCCATAATGGTTCTTCCCTTATTCCAGTTCCCTTTCACTCCTTTCTACTTTCTTTAAATTACCTCCACTTCCTCTTCTCCCCTTTCCTTTTTTTTTTTTTTTTTTTTTTCCCCTCTTCAGTCTTCTTCAGGTCACTTACACATTCACCCTGGTTTGTTTGCTAGATGTTAAATATACAAGTAAAAAATAAAAACGTGAAAAAAGCATAGAAACAGACGATAATATAAGCAGCTGAAGATCAAGGTTAGCGTACCGGTATCACTTAAGATCACACAGCCGTAGTACCTCACAGTCATAATTCTAAAGTTCTTTCACCTTAACTTGGCCCAGATTTCCGTCCCTTTGCAGCTCATTTCACTTAGCTCAGTGCCAGAAATAGTACTACAGCTCTACATCCTGTCCACAGCACACCTTCGTGATTAGCTTCATATTCTAGTGCCCATCTCTCGTTACAACTCAGAAATAAAGCTGGAGATGGAAATTTTATGCTCCTTTAAAGAGAACACAGAAAGTACAGTACAATGTTTATATTTTGTTAAGAACACAGAAAGTACAGTACAATGTTTATATCTTGTTACAGTTCAATAGTGAAGATGGAGAGACGGAAATTTTAGACCTAGTTAATGTGAACAGACTATACT
>NC_137056.1:41144219-41189219 GCF_032717465.1 Coenobita brevimanus
CAATATCCCAAGTGCAGGAATTACAGACAGTCGTGGGTTAAGTGGGAGTTAATGGATATGGACGTTGTAGGAGGAGAGACGTGGACGTGAAGAATGAATATGGACGTTGTAAGAGGAGAGGCGTGGATGTGATGAACACTGAATAATTTTTGGGAAGAACACTTATAATCAAACAGACTAAGCACGCACGACTCTCATACTCCTTGTGTCCTACCCAGAAGTACTCATTTGCCGTCACGTGGTGGAATGTGAAGGCCAGGGAAGGAGCAGTGGCCCTTCTGTACCCTATATTTGTGGGCCATATTTGTTTGCTTATTCTGTCAGTGCATCTCTTAAGCATTTCACCCCACCCTCTGCCTCTTAGCCACCCCTTATTCTCCCCCTTCCTCACTCCTCACCCCTCCTTACTCTTCCCCCTCCTGACTCCTCATCATCCTTACTCTTCTCCCCTCCTCACCCCATTCCTCCTCACTCTTCCCTCTTCTCATCCATCACCCTCCTCACTCTTCCCCCTCCGCACCCCTAGTCTTCCTCACTTTTCTACCCCTCACCTCTCATCTTCCTCACTCTTCTCCCTCCTCACCCCCATCCCTCCTCACTCTTCTCCCTCCTCACCCCTCATCTTCCTCACTCTTCTACTCTCACCCTCTTTCTAACCCATTCGTCTTCCTCTCTGCCTTCTTGTCGTATTCATTCTACTTTGCCCTAATGCCAAGGAGAGAGAGAGAGAGAGAGAGAGAGAGAGTAGCCAACAAGATCAGTCAGAAGAACTAGCCAGTGACGTCATTCTAAGCCCCTCTAACAATACTAGAGGGGGTGCCAAGGACGCCGGCAGATTATAGGCTATGGTCCTGAAGTAATTATAGGGGTGAGCACGCTGTGGGGTGAGGGAGGTGAGGGGGGAGGGGGAGTGAGTGTGGTGTGGGGGGGTAATATGTGCGATTAGCCGGAAGTGAGCAGGAGGGGATGATGGTGATGATGATGATGATAATGATTAGGGGGAGGAGAGGGAGGAGGATGTTGTTGATGTTGTTGATGATGATGATATTGATGATGATTATAAGCACTGTATTCAAGGTAACAGGATGCTGCGTAACAACTTTTCGTTAGTGATTTATTTTGTATATTCGTCTTTAACATTCCCTTATATCGTTGTAATATCGACATAGTTTGTATCAATAACATACGAGAGGATACAAAGGCGCAATATGCACAATAAATCGCTAAGGAAGAGGCGTTGCGGAATCACTAGTCATTTAGAATACGACCCTAAGAGAAGAGGGAAAGGGAGAGGAAGAGGAGAGGAGAGGAAAGGAATGGAAGAGAAGAGGAAAGGAGTAGGAAAGGAGAGGAGAAACGGGCGAAGGAGAGGAGAGAGGGAAAGAAGAGGAGATAGGAGGAGAAGAAGAGGAGAGGAGAGGAATGGGGAGGGTGAAGAGGGGAGAGAGAAAAATGGACTTGAGGGCAAAAAAAGTGCTCGGAGGAAAGTGAATAAAGAAAAATGGTTATGTACAGCCGGATGCAAAAGTAAGCCTACTCTACGTTTAGGTCATATCCGTCACTTCCCTCCCTGACGCATCATATCAAAGAGAATTATCAGTGGGCGGAGGAACATAGCAGGCTTCTCTCAGCTTAGGAATATTAGCCAGCAGAGAAGCGTGAGAAAAAGTGGTGAAATATTAGGCAGAGAATCATACCATGCCTCTCTCAGCTTAGGAATATTAGCCAGCAGAGATGAGTGAAAAGAAGAAGGGGTAGAATATTAGGCAGAGAAACAGACTAGGCCTCTCTCAGCTTAGGAATGTTAGCCAGCAGAGAAGAGTAAGAAGAAGAGGCGAAATATTAGGCAGAGAAACATACCAGGCTTCTCTCAGCTTAGGAATATTAGCCAGCAGAGACGAGTGAGAAGTAAAGGTGAAATATTAGGCAGAGAAACATACCACGCCTCTTTCAGCTTAGGAATATATTAGCTAGCAAAGAAGGGTGAGAAGAAGAAGAGGTGAAATATTAGGCAGAGAAGTATATCGGACCTCTCTCAGCTCAGGAATATTAGCCAGCAGAGAAGAGTGAGAAAAAGAGGTGAAATATTAGGCAGAGAAACATACCAGGCCTCTCACAGCTTAGAAACATTATCCAACAGAGAAGGATGAGAAAAAGAAGAGGTGAAATATTAGTCCAACTTTTGCCCCTAACCGTACAAGGGCATGAAAGGTGGTGAAAGAAAAATGGGAAGGAGAAATTAATGTCTTGACCTCCTCCTTCCCAGACGTCCTTCTTAAGCTGGGGAAAAAAAGAAAGATGTTGGCGAGAAATAAACAGAAAAGATAAACAAATATTGAAAGGAAAATTAGAAGTTGATAAAAATACTCTAACAGTAGTGGTATGGAAATTTATAGACAGAATGGTGAAGGAAATAGATCTAGATAGAAGTAAAGGAAATACTGCTAGGAAGCCTTGTGGTCTTGTGGGTTACGACGCCCCAGTCGGATGTGTCCATAGGAGTTAAATCTGAAGGATGGTTTTTACTTATTGAACACATAATGTCACCCAGGTAAGAGCGACTGGGCACTCTCGCTTTAAATGTTCTGAATGATTAACCTAGGCCCGGATCCCTGTGCTCCTAATGAAGCAATAAACTATGAAACAATAAATAGAGTAAAGCAGGAATGCACAAAATAAAGGAAGGAATTTGCTAGTAAAGACAGACATTGTTGGGTACGAACGCTTTTAACAGGAGCGAAGGCCGTGGGAAGAGATTTAATGGGGTAATGGATAAAAATAAGTGTAATGGAGCGGTTAGGAGGATGTGTGAAGAGGCCTGGATAGATTTGGTAGGTATGTTATGGAAAATGTTGGAAGAAGTTAGATGCGATTGTTGGAAAGAATGTTGGAAGGAGAGTGAGAGAGGTGAATGAATACAGGTGGTGGTGGTGGGAATTTTTTTTTTTTTATGTGACCGACTCTGGGCAAAGGCTTCACAGCCTGCTTTCAAGGCCCAGTAGTCCTACTACGTACCGCACACGTCTACATGTCACGACTTCGGCGCTAACACCCACCGTCCATACTGAATACATGCTAGGGCTGTCTCATACAGGACTGGTGTATTGGTATTAGCGGGGGTATTTTTACGACATGTCGGCGGGTCTTCTGGTAGATCAGTAAAGTCTGATTTTATGACATTCAAATCCTTAAACTGTTCCCTGCCCCAGCAGGATTTGAACCAGGGTCCGTTAGGACTGCAGGCCAACTCTCTACCAATTGAGCCACCGCCTCCCCCAAAATGTTAGGAGGAATGTTGAAAAAGCTATAGGTGGTGATAGAAATGTAAGCAAATTATGTTAAAAAGAGCTAAAAAGAGATGAGTAAATGAGATGGTGTTAGAAATGTGAAGAATTAATGTTGGAATGAGATAAAGTGATTACCCGGTATCTCTGGCCAAACAGAACCATCAACAGTAGGCAAGTAACCGCCCCTGACCACAGTGAGGCATGGGGAAAAGTGTGGAGGGTTGGTTACCGAGTGAACGCCGCATTTGCATATCTCCACCCGGTTAACAGGGACATCAAAGCAGACTCCACATCATCCCGTTATTTGGTTGTATGGTTACCACCTAGCGTAGTAAATGGTTTCCTGGGTTACAGGAAACCATCAGGCTTGACAGTCTGTGTGTAGAGACTCCTTGAGTGGAAAGAAGAGTGATAAAATCTGACAGGAAGGATGGGAGAAATAGGAGAGGAAGATAGACAGCAAAAGAATGATAAAGGTGGAGGAAGAAGCAGGCAGCTCTACATCAAGTGAGTGGATGATGGTCGCCACCACCTCCCACCAGAGCTGACGAGAGATGGGTATATATAGCTGACGGTGGGAATGTTAGTGAGAAAAGGGTTGAAAGAGAATAATGGGTTGGTACGAACACGCGGCTGACGGGCTGAGGAGGAGGAGGAGGAAGAGGAAAAGGAAGAGGAGGAGGAGGAAAAGGAAGAGAATGAGGAAGAAGAGGAAGAAGAAAGAGGAGGAGGATGAGGAAGAAGAAAAGAAAAAAGGGCAGCAGGAGTGAAAGAAAAAGATGCAAAAACGCAAGCAATAAAAATGCACAAAACAAAAGCGAATACAATAGTTACCTTTGTACGCAAAATATGTACGAAGAAACGGGGAAAGAAAGTAAAAAGAAGGAAGGCTAATTGATCTAAATATAAACAGAAAGAAATATAAAGATTAAAAAAAATAAAAAATAAAAAGGAACAGGCTCAGAAATACAAAAGTCTGACTTGAAAAAGGATCGAATAATTAATTAGGAATTAAGAAGTTTAACTGAAATGGAAAAAAGAACATGAAGGAAAAAAGTATGATTGAGGTGAAAATTATGTGTTACGGAATGAAGAGGAAAATATATTTTGACAGAAAAAAGAAACAAAGGCTGACAACGAATAAGCAGAGGGAAGGAATGTGGGATGGTAATTAATGAATGTCAGTGACAGTGAGAGTAAAGTCGATCACACACACACACACACACACACACACACACACACACACACACACACACACACACACACACACACACACACACACACACACACACAGAGGCGTAAGTAAACTGAGTAAGGAAAATAGTAGAAATAAAAGCATAATAAATGGAACAGTGGTTGGCAGAGTAGGTTGGCAGTGGGGGGCATATGTGTGTGTGTGTGTGTGTGTGTGTGTGTGTGTGTGTGTGTGTGTGTCACCATCTGGCACTGTGCCCTGTCTCTATTACCAGTGCCCGGTTACTACTACAGTCACTACCAACATTACTATTACTACTTCCGCATTACCACAAGTACTACTACTACTACCACTACCACTAACACCGTAACAAAGCTAACACAACCATGCCTACCAACACTACTACCACAACTACCAATACTAGGCTACTACACTGCCACCACCAATATTACATATACTTCCACAACTACCACCACCACCACCACCACCACCACAACAACATCAGCTACTATCAACATTGCCACCAACACAACAAACCAACATTACTACCACCATAACAACGCTACCACAACTTCAACTACTACGACTGTGACTACCAACATTACTACTATTTCAACCACTACCAACACTACCACTAACCCAACCATCTCCACCAAAATTGTTAAAACACACGTACAAACATTATCGCCACCACAACCATCAACATATCTCTCTTCTCATACCACAGTTACCACAATCGCTACCACAACAGCTACCAACACTGTCACTACTACTCACACTGTCTTTTTCATCTCTGTCCTCTCATTTTCTGTCTTTCACTCATGCTGTCACTTTTCCTTGTCCCCTCACATTCACTGCCTCTTCATTCACTGTCCTTTCCTCTTTGTCTCTCCATTCACCAAATCATTTACCTCAATCTCCCCATCATCTCTATTCTCCCCACCTCTCTACTCCCCACCGCCCTCGCTCTATCTCTTCCATTCTCTTTACCTTTCTGCTAATTTTCCCTCTCCTCCTGCGCACCTGTCTCTCTTTCTTTTTCTCTCTAATTCACCTGACGCGTATTGCCCATCTTGTCCTCATCATTTATCATTTCGACTTACTTATATTCTCTTATCTGTCATCCCCCCCCCCTCTCTCTCTCTCTCTCTCTCTCTCTCTCTCCAGTCGACACAGCTTGTTGACACTTCCACTCTATTATTGACCACGGCATCTCCCTTCTCCCCTACCCCCTCTTATCACTCTCTCTCTCTCTCTCTCAGTCAGCAAGAGAGTCCATCCTTGACGGCACTTGACACGTATGGCTAACAAGAATCCGTGTGTGTGTGTGTGTGTGTGTGTGTGAAAAAGAGAGAGAGAGAGTGTGTGTGTGTGTGTGTGTGTGTGTGTGTGTGTGTGTGTGTTTTGATTAAGTGATTTAGTTACTTATAAATTATTATCAAATTTTTATACCAATCCTGATACCATGCAGACAGTGAGATAAAGTTTAGGGGCAAAAATAAACCAAAATAATCTTACTGACTTTAATAATATTCTTTCCAATCATATTCTTGTTTTTCCATCTTCTTCCAAAATTCGCATGATTATTATTTTTTATTTTTATCCATCCCTTTATCTCTTCTCGTTCATTTTATCTATCACGTCTGTGCATTATCTTTATCTACCTCAAGTTAGCTCTTATTTATACTTTCTTTAATTTTTTACTCTCTTCCCTTACTATTTAATCTCTTCCTAGTTCTGTTTCTCACATTTCCACTTCCCTTTTTCTTTAATTTCTCTTTTCTTCCCTATCTCTAATCTCCACTACACATTTATTTCTTCTATAATTATTTTTTTCCTCATCCCTCCAGACTTCCATTTCCCCTATCTATAATTTCCTCCCTATACATATTTTCCTCCCTGCCTATATTTTCCTCCCTCCCTATATTTTCCTCCCTCCCTATATTTTCCTCCCTCCCTATATTTTCCTCCCTATCTATATTTTCCTCCCTATCTATATTTTCCTCCCTATCTATATTTTCCTCCCTGCCTATATTTTCCTCCCTATCTATATTTTCCTCCCTGCCTATATTTTCCTCCCTATCTATATTTTCCTCCCTGCCTATATTTTCCTCCCTATCTATATTTTCCTCCCTGCCTATATTTTCCTCCCTATCTATATTTTCCTCCCTGCCTATATTTTCCTCCCTCCCTATATTTTCCTCCCTCCCTATATTTTCCTCCCTATCTATATTTTCCTTCCTGCCTATATTTTCCTCCCTATCTATATTTTCCTCCCTATCTATATTTTCCTCCCTGCCTTTACTCCACCCTCTCTCCCTTCCTCACGCACATGAGAACCATTTCCGTTTCTCCCATTTTTTCTTTCTCCCTATTTCCTGTTTTCCGCAGTTTACACTCCCAGGCTACACTTTCTTTTTTTTTTTTTCTCTCTCTCTCTCTCTCTCTCTCTCTCTCTCTCTCTCTCTCTCTCTCTCTCTCTCTCTCTCTCTCTCTTCCAGCTTTCATCCTTCACGCAGCGTCCTCTCTTCCATTCTTTTCTTCTCTGCTCATTTCCCTCTCTTCCAGCTTCTCTCCTTCTCATTACCATCTTTCCTCCCATCCTCTGTCTCTTCCTCTCACCATCATTCCTCCTTCTCTCCCACCCTTCTTTCCTCCCTGCCCACCACCTCTTCCTCCCAGCTTCCCTCCTCCTCATTACCTCCCTTCCTGCCCACTTCCCTCTCTTGTTCCCAGCTTCCATCCTTCTCCCCACCCTCCTAGCTTCCCTCCTTCTCTCCTTCCCTCCCAGCTTCCCTCCCTTCCTCTCTCCCTGCCCTCCTCCCGGGAAGAAACCACTTACACTCGAGGTAATGGCCGCCTCCCACACTTTGACGATGCTGTAGGGAAGGTAATTACAGGTTAATGAGTAGTTACCTAGGTCCAAGTTCCTGTAACACCTCAGAATTTCCTCATATTAATTGATGGTCATTTGGAAAGCCGCAGTGTTGGAGAGGGACTCCTTCACGTGGTGGCACCGATATAAACTGGCAGCTTCACCGCCTGGTTATACAAACGTCCCTCAACTCCCTTCCCTGTCCCACGAAAAAATGATGATGGACTGCAGGAAAAGAGAAAATTCAGCCTGCAGTCTACGAGGTGCATTTCCTGATGATCGTGGCCACAAAAGCAACATATACAGCCTTGTTTGTCTGCCTTGTTTATTTCTTATGTACTGTAGAGGATGAAAGGTCGCCTAATAATTTCACTTCTTCTAGTTCTCCCTGTCTTCTGCGGATATTATTGCTAAGCTGAGAGAAGTCTGCTGTGTTTCTCTGCCCATAGATGACTCTCTGTAATACGATGCGTCAGGGAGGAATGGGACGGACATTCCCTGAGTGTGAAGTAGGCGCAGTGGAGTGTTAGGCGAACTTTTTCCCCTGATTGTAAATTCCGTGAAAATATATCCGAACACTTTAAGCGTCACGGAATATGACACAGCGAACAAAACGTGTGAAAATTGCCTCTGAAATCTGTTAACATAAAAGATGATGGTATTTTGTATTATAAGTACCATAAGGTCGAGTTCCATGTACGTTTACAAAGTTACTTATAGATGCACCTCACTATAAACACTCATTCTAACTTGACAAAGATTTCCAACCCTTTCAGTTCGATTGATTGCCAGGTGTCGTTCGATTGGAGGGTAGATTTGACAAGTAACCAAGGAGACCTAATTCCTACCCCGTAACTGAAGCTTGCCGTATTTTACCCAGCCAGTGAGAGTGACCCAGTTCCCTTAGATGATAAACCGACCACAGTTTTTGTACCAAGCTGTTTGAATCTCCTTCTCGTTCGCCTTCTTCTTCTCCTTTTTCTTTTTCTTCTTTTCTTAATCGTCTCTTCCTTCTTCTTTTTTCTTTTTCTTTCTTTTTCCCCTCCGTCTTCTCTTCTTCCTTCCCTCCATTCCTCCACCCTTCCTCCCTCCATCCATCACCCTCCACGCCCCGCCCTTCCTCATTAACCACCCTTTTGCGTCAATTTTTATCCCTGCGTAATTCCCCATACGTTAATTATCTTGCATATTGACAACAGCAAAAAGCCTTACGGAATATCGCTAGACACACACTCTCTCTCTCTCTCTCTCTCTCTCTCTCTCTTACACACTATTTATCCTTGTCACTGTCTTTCATCCCCACCATTAAACTTAGCATACCTTCCATATACTTTTATCTCTCCTTTATTCTCTCCTCTTCCTCTTACTCCTCTTCTTCCCTCTCCTTATTCTTCTTACCCCTCTTCCTCCTTTTATCCCTCTTCCTCCCTCCCATTCTTCCTCCCCTTACCCCTCTTCTCCCCTCCCCTTCTCCCTCCCCTCCTCTGCCCTCTCATCATCACCTCATTCAACCTTTCACAACACTATCTCTTCTCCCCTCACTATCACCTCCCTCCCTCCCTCCCTTCCCCTCATTCTTCCGTCCTTCCTTCCTTCTTTCTCTCTCTCTCTCTCTCTCTCTCTCTCTCTCTCTCTCTCTCTCTCTCTCTCTCTCTCTCTCCACCTTCTCTCCCCCATTTTCTTTTTCATTCTCCTCTTCCCTCTTATTTTCTTTCTTTTTCTATTTTTCCTTTCAAGTCCACTGTCTTATTTCTTTTAATATATCTCATTCTCCTTTATCCTTATTTTATTTTTATTTTTTTAGTCCAACACCTCTTAATTTTCTTTCGTTTTTTTTATTCTTATGTGGAGAGGATGGAGGGCTAGAGACTAACGAGGAGGGTGTATGTGAGTGAAGCGGAGGGGGGGAGAGAGAGGAGGCCGAGGATGAGATGGAGGGATGGAGTGGAGAGGTGTATGAGAGAGGGGGTGTGTGAGCTGGGAGGAGGGTGGTGAAATGGCGGCGGACAGGGTGACATGGAGGCGATTTGTTTGTGGCCACCCTTTACGGGATTGAGACTTTTTTGTATATTTTAGTTCATCTTCAAATCCATATCAATAATTTTCCTCATCAATTAATTTAGTTCTCTTTTTTCCTGGATGTCACTGTCTTTCATATTCTCCTTATTCCTGATTCATCCTCTTCTTTATTACACCATCATTTCTTCTCTTCCTCCTCCTCTCCCTTTTCTCTTCCCCTCTCCCGGATCTCTCATCTCCCCCGCCCTCCATCTCCCACTCATAGCGTCTCTTATTCCATCATCTCTAAGTACCTGTCTTTCCCCCTCTCGTTCTCTGTCTACCTCTCCCTCTCGTTCTTCTCAGTCTCCCTCTTCCTTTCCTTCTCAGTCTTCCTCTCCCTCTCCTTTCTTCTTAATCTCCCTCTCCTTCTCCTCCTTCTCAATCTTCCTCTCTTTCCCATCTTCCCTTTCTACCTTGCTCTCCCCTCTTCTAAATCTCTCTCTCTCTCTCTCTCTCTCTCTCTCTCTCTCTCTCTCTCTCTCTCTCTCTCTCTCTCTCTCTCTCTCTCTCTCTCTCTCTCTCTCTCATCATCGTTTTAAGAGGTACTAATTTTTAACACGTTTTTAACTTTCGATATTAGCGCGCGATGCATAACCAGATATTTATGTGTGTATATATAAGCTTTTTTTTTTTTTTTGGTCATATTTTGGGAGAGAGAGCTTTCAAAAATTACTCAAAATCAAAGAAAATAGACAAACTTAGCCCCTGACTTTTTTCCTCTCCTCTTCTTGTCACTTTCCCCATTTCGGATCTGTAGTTAGATATCATATTAATGTTTTTTGGACATACTGATAATACCCCTGATAAAATAAGAATGATAATGAGGTCAATAATATATATATATATGTGCCCAGTGTAATAATAATAATAATAATAATAATAATAATAATAATAGTAATAATATGGGCGTGAAAATTTATATATACACGAGGAAGTGTAATAAACATGCACCTCACTCTGTTTATATTAGCCTCTGCCTTAACCCATGCTGCCTGGCGACTTATTCTGTTTTATTTATGTCATTTCCACACGTATTTATTCAGCGTACGAGAATTTTCAGACTGAAGGCTTAGACAGGGTTATATAATCTTCAATAACAACTTCATAATGTGGTTTTCTACGCTGAGGGAAACCGTCTGAATGTAACAAGATTTCTGTGCTTTTTTCAGGCGCCCTTGACACCCTGCGTTGAATTAAATCGTCTGGCGTTGAATAAAATCGTCCGGCGTTGAATAAAATTGTCTGGCGTTGAATTAATCGTCTGGCGTTGAATATAATCGTCTGGCGTCGAGTGAAATCGTCTGGCGTCGAGTAAAATCGTCTGACATTGAATAGAAAATCGTCTGGCGTTGAATATAATAGTCTGGCGTTGAATAGAAAATCGTCTGGCGTTGAATATAATTGTTTGGCGTTGAATAGAATAGAGTACTGGAGTTGCGTCGACCGTGAGGGGGTAGATAGTGGCAGAATTAACACTCATGGGGCGGTATTCTTGTATGGTTAGGAAGCTTAGTAACACCTTTTCCTTACCGATTCATTTCCGATTCTGCTCCGTTACTGTATTCTTGTGTGAAGCTTATTAACACCTCTTCCTTACCGATTTATTTCTGATTCTGCTCCGTTACTGTTTTAATGCAATCTAGGTAGACATTAAAAAGGTACAAAAAGAAGGAAAGAAAGGGATATTAATAGGTAGTTTCGAGAATAAATCGCTAAGGAGGAGGCACTACGGAGTCTCCTTACAAGACGGGCAATAAGCTTCATCGCCTCATCTTTAGGTAAATAAAAATATAAAATAAATAAAGAGTTGTTCCGAGCATGACACGGTTCAAATTATTTCTCTCCGTGAAGTGTGACGTGAGAGAGAGAGAGAGAGAGAGAGAGAGAGTAGGGATATAAACACAGAGGGTGGGAGGGAGGAGATAAGAGGGAGAAAGGGGAGATAAAGAGAGTTGGAGTGAGAGAGGGAGGGAAGGAAGGGAGGGAGGGAAGGGTGAGAGAGTTAACGTGGTGAAGAAGAGAGGAAAGTAAACAGGGAGGGAGAGAGAGGAAGGGAGAGAGGATAGAGAAAGAGTAGTACTGTAGGGAGGAGAGTGAGGTAAAGAGATAGAGAGAGAGTGAGTGAGGAAGGAAGGGGAGGGAAGAGAGGGAGGCACAGAGGGAGTGAAGGAGGGAGGTTGAGAGAGAGGTAGGAAGGTAACGGAGGTAGAGGGGGCAGTGAGGGAGGGAGGTAGAGAGGGAAGGAGGGAGAGAGAAGTAGGAGAGTGAGAGAGACGAAGTGGGAAAACTGAAAGGGCTAGGAGAGGGATGAATAAATACCAAGCCTCTCTCTCTCTCTCTCTCTCTCTCTGTCACACACACACACACACACACACACACACACACACACACACACACACACACACACACACACACACACACACACACACACACACACACACACACACGAGAGAAACAAAACATAATAAGGTGCTAGAAACTAAGAAAAAAAAAAGACTTAGAAGAAAAAACTAGAATATAACGTGAAATAAATCTATAACCTCCTTTATTAGTCACGTCTTTTTATTTCTTAGTAAAGTTAGAATAAATTTAGTAAGCTTAGGAGAGGCGTATGGATCTAGAAGAGTTAGATAGAGCCTTCATAAATCTTTGCAGTGTTAGAGGGACCTTCTGAGGTGAGTAAAATTGCATGAAGGTAGGAAGATTAGGCTAAAAATTAGGTATCACGGTATTGCGCAGGTTAATTATTGAGAGAGAGAGAGAGAGAGAGAGAGAGAGAGAGAGAGAGAGAGAGAGAGAGAGAGAGAGAGAAAGTAACTATGTAAATATAAACAGATGGAGAGAAAACATAAACAGATAGATGTAGACTGGCAGACAGACAGATAGATAAATAGATAGATAAAAAACAAAAATAAATAAATATGAATAATAAATACGAGTAATATGTAAATAATTAACCCCTTCAGCCCGAGAACGTCAAATTTTTAATACTATCCTCTAACAACTTTCTTCATCTTAGGAGTAACTTTTCTAACTGTAATGATTAGAAACGGGCTTGTATTTAGTCGATTAAGGACGCTTCCTAACACTTTTTCCTTAGCGATTTATTTTGCTTATTTCTAACTGTAATGATTAGATATAGACTCGTACTTATTTCTATTAAGGAAGCTCCCTAACACTTTTTCCTTAGCGATTTATTTTGCTTATTTCTAACTGTAATGATTAGATATAGGCTTGTATTTATTTCGATTAAGGAAGCTCCCTAATTCTTTTTCCTTAGCGATTTATTTTGCCTATTTCTAACTGTAATGATTAGATATAGACTTGTATTTATGTCGTTTAAGGAAGCACCCTAACACCTCTTCCTTAGCGATTTATTTTGCGTTTTACACCTTACTGTCCTCTTCTGTATTCTATAAATCCTTCTACTATGGCCTTACTCTGCATCAGTAGCGTACAAAAGGATGTTAACCAGTCTTATCCAAAAATAAATCGCCAAGGAAAAGGTGATAGGGAGCAAAAAATAAGTGGAAATTATGCCCTAGGATTGAAATGGTGACCAAAGGGAAATGTGAAAAAAAGAACAGAAATTTTTGAGCAAGAAATAAATATTAAAAAGGTAAAATTTGAAAGAGAGAAATGGAGGATAGTCTAGAAGATGTGATAAAAGGTGATCAGCAGCGAAAATAAAAAATAGATTATAATTGAGATAAGAGAGATAACACAGCATGTATTTTAGGTGGGGGGAAAGAATATGATGATGATGATGATGATGATGCGAGATAGTTGAGATACCAAAACGAAAATATTACGTGGGAAGAGAGAACAGGATGATGATGATGATGATGACGATGATGCTAGTGATGATGATAACGACGACGATGATGGTGATGATGATGATGAACGTGGGAAATGCTAGAAAATGGAATAAAAAGGGGAGAGAGAGAGAGAGAGAGAGAGAGAGGAATGGGACAAGGCTATGATTATTTTGAGTTAATTAGTAAGTGCGAGGGGGGGGGGGCAAAAACTGGCGAGTGTGGCTTGTTATCCCTTGAATGCGTGGGTGGAGTGGGGATGGAGTGGAGGTGGAGTGGGATGGAGTGGGGGTGGAGTGGAGTTGGAGTGGAGGTGGAGTGGGGGTGGAGTGGGGGTGGAGTGGGGGTGGAGTGGAGGTGGAGTGGCGATGGAGTGGAGGTGGAGTGGCGATGGAGTGAGGATGGAGTGGAAGTAGAGTGGAGGGTTGAGGATGAAGGGAAGGTGGATGAGGATGAGGAAGGGATGAGGATGAGGGAAAGGTGGATGGTTGATGAGGATGAAGGAGGAGGTACAGTTGAATTCACAAGCACGTGGTACAGTGGGTGATTGGATGATACAATATGCATTATGATTATCTGTCTGTCTACCCATGTCTATCTATCTATCTCCATCTGTCTGTCTGTCTGTCTCTCTCTCTATCTACCTGTCTGTCTAGAGTCAGACGCCTTAAACCCCGAAGTGGCCACAAACGAATCGCCTCCATGTCATTCTGTCCACTGCCGTCAAGCTGTCTTTTCTCCAACCCACATCCCAATCAGTCATATATCTCTCCATCTCATCCTCGGTCTCCCTCTTCCCTTTCCTCCCTCAGTCACATCCACCCTCCTAGTCAGTCTCTCATTGCCCATCCCTCCACGCAGCCAAAAAAGTGGAGAGAAAGGAGAATGAGTCATAACACATCTTTATGAATTACCTGCAGTTACCTTTTAATTAGCGATCAGGCCAGGTGTACTTCAGCGTTCCTTCAGTCACTACAGAGGCTGATGGATCAAACCTCTGTACCATGAATTTCTGTATTTAATAGTACAGTTAGTTACAAAAATTTAGTTACCCCTCCTTCTTCTCTTTCACGGCTGGAATGAAAAAAACCTCAGTGTAAAGGAATGATTTGAGGTCCCTGTCATCCTCTATCAGTGAGTGACAATATGCATCTTTGTCCACTTTATCTCATTTAGGTGTCTATACTTCCAGCGATTAGAGAGACAGGAAAGGAGAATGGATATTTGCAGTTGTGTGTGCATTAAGGTAAGCATGAAGAAGTGTCAGGGAGGGAGAGGAGAAATGGAGAGATAGGTGAGAGGAGAAATGGAGAGAGGAGAGATGGAGAGAGGAGAAATGGAGAGATTGGAGAAAGAGAGAGAGAGAGAGAGAGAGAGAGAGAGGAAATGGAGAGATACGAGAGAGGAAATGGAGAGATACGAGAGAGGAGGAATGGAGAGGTAGAAGAGAGAGGAAATGGAGAGACAGGAAAGAGGAGAACTGGAGAGATAGGAGAGAGGAGAAATGACGAGATAGGAGAGAGGAGAGATGGAGAGATAGGAGAGAGAAGAAATGGAGAGATAGGCGAAATGCAGAGATAGGAGAGAGGAGAAATGAAGAGATAGGAGAGAGGAGACATGGAGAGATAAAAGAGAGGAGATAAGAAGAGAATCTGTAACGCTGAGGGAATTACACAAGATGGATGACAGCAAGAAAGATAACAAAAAGGATGAAAGAAAAAATGGAAGGGGAAGAGGAATGGTGTAAGAAAAGGAGAGGAATAGAGAGTGGAGGTGGAGAGGAGAGAGGGAGGGGATATTCTGAGAAGAGGGAGGAGAAGAGGGAGTATGATATATGATGACGGAGGGAGAGAAGACAAGGGGAGGGAAGAGGAAGGAGGAGAAGAAGCCCAAGATGTGTGTGAGTGCCGGAGTGAATGTGGGACCTGTGATGGGGAATTATTGCTGGATAAGTCTGAGGTGCGTATGTGGCAAAGGTGGGGTTCCAAACACATGTTCCATAGCGATTTATTTAGGATATTACACCTTAACTTTCTCTTGTATGTAGCTGATATTTAATTGTCGACGTAGTTTTAATAACGTAGAGGATACTGAGGTGTAATGTGAAGAATGAATCGCTAAAGAAGAGGTTTTACGGAATTCTGTGTCACTTAGAATACGGTGAAAGATTGAAGATTGCGAAAGACTAAAATTAATGAAGTGAAGGATGTGGAGGGAAAATAGAGAAGGCAAGAGTAACAGAGGTATAATAAAAGAGAGAAAAAAAGAGGATGAGGAGAAAAGAGAAGAGAGAGAGAAATAAAGGGGATAAGGAGAAAAGAGAAGAGAGAGAGAGAGAGAGAGAGAGAGAGAGGAAAATGTACGACACACACACACACACACACACACACACACACACACACACACACACACACACACACACACACGTCGAACAAAAAATAACACCCACTGACTTCGAGAGCGTGGTTTTTAATTTTTTTTTTTTAAATCGTGATGAAGTTAATATGAGACAGGGGTAAGGTGGTGGTGGTGGTGGTGGTAGTGGTGGTGGTTGTGGTGGTGGTGGTAGTGGTGGTGGTGCTTGCAAGATGTGATGATGATGATGATGGTGGTAACGGTTGTAGGTTGATGTTGGTGGTGGGGATAGTGGTTGTAAGGAGATTTGATGGTGGTGTTGGTTGTAGGATGGTGGTGATTGTTGTGGTTGTAGGATAGTGATGGTAGTGGTGGTAGTGGTAGTGGTATGGGGGGTAGTGGTGGTGGTGGTGAGACGTGATATACAGACGAGGGAAAAATGCTTTAAATGTCAGAGTGAAGTGCTCCGGGATGTTATAATGTCAGTTAATTTACAAAGAGGAATGACAGGGAGGGTAGATGGGAGGGAGACTGGGGTGGAGGGGAGGGGAGATGAGGGGGAGACTGGGGTGGAAGGGAGGGGAAATGAGAGAGATTGAGGTGGAAGGGAGGGGAGATGAGAGAGATTGGGGTGGAATGGAAGGGAAATGAGAGACTGAGGTGGAAGGGAGGGGAAATGAGAGAGTGTGGAGTGGAAGAGAGGAGAGATGAGGGAGAGACTGGGATGGAAGAGAGGGGAGATGAAGGAGAGACTGGGATAGGAGGGAGGGGAAAATTAGAGAGACACTAGCGTGAAAGGAAGGAAAATTGGGCGTGGTAAGTGTTGAGAGAGAGAGAGAGAGAGAGAGAGAGAGAGAGAGGAACAACAAAGAAAGATGGAAATACAGAAAAGAGAAAGAGGGTAAAAGAGAGAAGTGACAAATGTAACACAGGATACAGAAAGCAATGAGGCAAGTGGAGATAAATTTCTGAAAGTAGGGAATGTTATGATGGAGAGGAAGAAAGGGTGGAAAATAAGAGGATGTGAAGAGGTCAAACAGATAAGAGAAGAGGGAGAGGAAGCGAGAGAACGAAAAGATAACCATAAAGACAGGAAAAAGAGATGAACGAGGAGGGCTAAAAAATAAAAAAATAAAAAAACTAATGAGTGTAGGAGTAACAGAATATCAGTGAAAGTACTAAAAAGAAAAACGTGTAATTAATACCCTAGTTAGCCCTAAAAATGATTCCTTAGTAATATCATACTTAGCCCAAAAAACAGCATTTTCTGTGACGCTCCCGGTTGTTATGCCAAGGCTTTCTATTAGAACTACCTCCTCCTCCACCTCTCTCATTATCATCCGCCTGGGGAGATACCGTGCCTGGCTTACTGTGAGGTGTGTGAGAATGATTTTTGAGAGAGAGAGAGAGAGAGAGAGAGAGAGAGAGAGAGAGAGAGAGAGAGAGATTAGAACACTGAGGGCTGAAGACGGTAAAACGAAAAAATTAGAACAATAAACACAAGTAAAAGAATGACAGAGAAGGGAAAACATAACAACAAATAATGAGGAGAAAAACGTAGAGAAAATGCTGATAAAAAAATAAATATAAGTCAGATTACGCATATCTATAATTTGGTAACGCATTTAACGCTTATAATAACGAAATGGATGATGGAACAGCGGAATGGACAAGAATATAAGGCAGAGGAAAAAACACACCAAGACGCACTGTATAATTTAATCGTTTTTCCCAAGCACATTTTTATCATCATCATCATCATCATCATCATCATCATCATCCCAAGCAGGCGTTGCAACATTCCCCGTCCCCCCTCCCTCCTCTCTTTGCTTTCAATTGCACGTTGCAGTTCTTTTGGTTTATTGCCACACACGGGTTTGTCTTGCATTACGCTGCTTTATTTTATCTGGTCTTTGTTGGAGTGCGTGTGCTTCTTAAGGCGTCTCACTTGTCTGTCCTTGTGTGTGCTTGCTTGGGCTTTGTGTGTGTGTGTGTGTGTGTGAGAGAGAGAGAGAGAGAGAGAATGTGTCAGTTTGTTTCCTTGATTTTAGTGTGTGTGTGTGTGTGTGTGTGTGTGTGTGTGTGTGTGTGTGTGTGTGTGTGTGTGTGTGTTTTAGCTTCCCTTTAACCTTTTTTGGAGATTTTTTCCCTGCTTGTGTTGGAGTATATCAATTTGCCTCCTTGTTATTACCTCTCTGTGAAGCATAACAATTCTTCGACTCATTTTTACACAATATTTAATTTTGTGAGGTTTGCTATGGACTGTGGGCTCATTAACTCTTCCTATGTCTCTGTTTGGATGCATAATATACTTAACAATACCCTTTTTACATTAACTTGGCCTAAAATTGACGTCTCTTCATCTTTAAAAGTGAATTATAATATTAACATTTATATATGATGCTAGTCACGAAGAAGTGCTATGTGAAGGATGTAGAGCTTTAACATTGTCTTTTTCTGATACTGAGATACGTGAAATAAAAAGCAAAAGGACGAAAATTTAGGCCAAGTTAAGGTGAAAAAGGTATACTCGTAACTAAGGTAATGTCTGGCCTCTCTGCCTCAGTGCACTACATCTATTTAACAGCCACTTTTAACAAACTTTATTATTTGTGTGTTAAATATTGCGTTTGTGTCCTCTCACTATAATAATAGTAATACAGTTTCTTTTATTTTAAGTCATTTTCATTTTTACTATCCTGTTGCATTTCATTTTTTTTTTTTTTTTGTCACTAACTCCATTCATCAAGACATTTCTATTTCTGTTATCAGCATTGAATATTATTGTCTCTAGTGTCTAGCTGTAACCCTCACCCTTCTCTACCAATACTATACTGTGACTATCAGAAAAATTACAACTACTACTACTATCTTTATCACCTCCACTTCCCTTTACCAACCCCTACAACAGGTGTCCGATACGGTATATACCACAACTTATTTCTTGTCAGTACTGCCCACATACTACAAAGCCATCACTTACTCGTTATCATCATCATCATCATCACCTTCATCATCATCCACAGTCTCCTATAAAAACATCACCCAGAACCAACATAATTACACATATCCCTTCTCACCCCCTCCACTCTCTCTCTCTTTCTCTCTCTCTCTCTCTCTCTCTCTCTCTCTCTCTCTCTCTCTCTCTCTCTCTCAAGGACAGCTCAAGAAAAGCTAAAAATGACTTACACCGACGTCGAATTCAGGTATAATTATCTGTTGTGCCAGTGACTTCTTAATTATAGCCTTGCGGGTGGCGGGGTTGGGTAAGAAGGGAAGGAAGGAGTATTGCAAGACGATAATGGGATAAATTACCGTATCGTAGCAATCTTTCTTCATTCCTTAATATTTCTTAAATCTTTCCTTCCTTCCTTCGTTCATTCATTCATTCCTTCATTCATTCATTCGTTCTTTTCTTCATTCGTTCGTTCGTTCCTTCCTTCCTTCTGAGAAAAAGAGATAGAGATATTCAGTCAGAATTGATTATATTTTATACCGCAAACAGGGGACGAAAATTACACTCTCGCAAGTAATGAAATAATGAAGGTTTTGTATGAGGTAAAATTATATACCACCGAACTAAGATTTATAGAAAATGTTGATGACCTGCATAAAAATTAACAATATATCAGTTTTGATATTTACGAAGTGGTACAAATATTGCTCGAAATGTCAGCTATAATGCGAGTCTTGATAACATTTTCGGAGGTGCGGGAAAGGAGTGTGTTGACAAGCCTAGTGTGTTTGTGTGAGGGTAGATGGCGCGCGGGTCGTTGTGTATGGCGCGCTTTCCCTTTGAAATGGCGCTCTTGAGACACGCAGTAAAACCCTCCCGAATTAGTCACCTGGGGAGGGTTAGGGAGAGTTGCCATAGAAGGGAAGCATTTTGAGATTCTACAGTCATCCACAAAAGTAATGTCGTTGATCCCAGCCTCCGAGAGCATAATATAAGAGTTAAGTAGAGGATCCATGGTGACGAGTGGAAATGTTGGGTGGGAGAGAGGCAGGTTTAAGCTTGAATTCTTTATTGTCTCTAACGTTCAGGGCTACACAGAACCTGAAAAAATGAGCTGGGTTCCAATGGCCGCATCACTAGATTTCAAAATTGCCGTTTACTCTCCAGTTATTTATCGTAATGAAGTGGATCGAGATTAGTGTTTGAAATGGTACCTTGTTGGACTTCACCCATTCGCCACGGTCACGCCCCTATCATTCTTGCTGCCTTCAGACGGTTTCATGAAGCATATGAGAGAGTTTTCTGACTGGAGGATTTAGATTAAGCTTTCTTTATCCCTTTAATGAATAAAGATTCTCAGTTAGCTGAATAAAATTGTCTGGAGGTAGGAAAATATAGACATATAAGTTTTGAAAAGATAAAGTATCTCGTGGGACTGATAGTAAACTGAATTGCATAATGGATTCCAAGCCCCAAATGTCAAAGACCATATGGGACTACTTCAGAGCAAAGATATATGGCTAGCAAAGGAACAGAAACAGGGAAGGAGACGGGGAAGTGGTTTTAGGCGTAGAAAGGGTCTCGGGGTTGAAGTGGTTGAATGACAATAAAGTTCTTCATAACAGTTCACCTGGGAAGGGCGGGATGGGGACGGTTACCAATAAAAGGGAATTATGTTGTGGCTTCTGAATAAGACTACATAGGGTCGTAGAAAGAACAGATTGAAAGGTGTTATTTTATTGAACATAGTAATGCAGAATACTCATAAGCTCCTTTATCTGTTTAGTTTCTTAAGGTGAATAAAATCGATAGGCTGTGGCTGGAATAAAACTGAAAATATCTAATAATATGGAATGTTGTGGTAATTCCTTGACGCTGTGATAATCTAAATCGTAAGAAAACTTTATGTGTACCTTTCCTTCAGGTTTTTCTAATCCAGCCGGGCTCTGAGTGTTAAAACGTGTGTGTGTGTGTGTGTGTGTGTGTGTGTGTGTGTGTGTGTGTGTGTGTGTGTGTGTGTGTGTGTGTGGCTGCTTGCGTGCGTGTGCGTGCATGTGCTCTCAACAGACGACGGTTCATGACCCACAATACCAATTTCTTCCACAAAGTCACCTCAGTCCCTTCGAGCCAGCCACATTCCACCACTCCTCCCCCCCCCCACCAGCCACCCACACAAGGAATATCCACTTCTTCCCACACACGGAGCATCCACATCTTCCCACACACACGGAACATCCACATCCTCTCTTGCCGTCACCACTTACCCACTGCATTTCTAGATGCAAATTATATGGAGTTGTAAATTATTCATCATTGTTTTAGTCTTTTTTTTTTTTTTTTTTTTTTTTTTTCAGTCTAAATCCTTTCGCTACGAGGGTTTTCTTCTGGGATAATCGAGTCGTTTTCTAATCGGCGTGGGAGACTTCGTTGTACCTACCTCTTCCTAAGCGTTTTATTTTGCATCTTGCTCCTTGAAATTTCTTGAGTTGTTACCTCTGTCGTTTTAACATCATCAGAGTTTGCATCAATAGCATACAAAAAGGTTACTCTAGGTGTAATTTGCAGAATAAATCGCTAAGGAAGAGGTGTTACGAAATATCCAAAGCCACTTAGAATGCGAGAAATTTGTAGTAAGACTATGTAAAAAAAAATGTGTGTGTGTGTGTGTGTGTGTGTGTGTGTGTGTGTGTGTGTGTGTGTGTGTGTGTGTAATAATATAACTGCGCACCTCACACCATGACTCAACCATGACACCAGCGCCCCGCCTCACCCCGGACTGGATAATATTAAGCTTTATTTCTCAACCACGGCCAGCTGGGAGTCTGTCACACACACACACACACACACACACACACACACGTGGCATCCCTCCTGACACACACCAAGGGAAGAGACAGTTACTGCTTGGATGTGGAGGATTACTGTACTGTAGGTGGGTTGAATAGATACACACGCCTATCTATCACATTTAATCACTGTGTCAATTGTAATCATGGAATCTGCTTTACATTTTTTTTTCTTTTTACTTATAAGAAATGATCGTCAGTATTTTCTTTGCGAGCTCCACTTTTTCGACCGCCTCCCTTCTTCCCATCAACTTGTTTTTCTCTGTGTGGGATGATTTGATGCTTCAGGTTGTCGGAATTGTGTTTTTAGATATTATACTACCATCATCTCTCCCTACATATAAAATAGTGAAGGAGGCGGATGAAGTGTTTTTGGTGGGGGACGAGTGCCATTTGTTGTTGCTCATGGCGAAGTAGTGCCATCTGAGTACGCTATTATTTCTTTTGCTTTGGTTAGATGAGGGCAGTTTAATATCTGAAAAGTATCCGACAACCTTCAGCATCAAATCAAGCCACACAGGGCACAAACAAACAAGCTGGTGAGAAAGAGAAAGATGCCGAAATAGAGGAACCCGCAAAGTAAACATTGAACGAAACGAATCCCGCATCATAAAGAAAACAAGCTAATTTAACCCCCTAAACGTTCTCAGCCCGACCCTCCTCTCTGCCTAAGCTCCCTTACACGACAACCCCCCCCCCCCTCCAGAAGAAAGAGGAAAAAAAAAAAGTTTCCGTAGTTTATGAAAAATTTTAAACAATACAGCGAGATAATACAGCGAGAAGGGTATGATCTGTTCTAAACACTTCGGCGTTATTATCTATCTATCTATCTATCTATTGCCAGACGCCTCAATCCCGTTTGGGGTGGCCACAAACAAATCGCCTCCAAGTCGCCCTGTCCCCCGCCATTTCACTCCCCTGCGTTATTATCACAGTTATATAATCCATGCAGTTTTGAACAAATGTATATGTATTTGCCTTCCTTCATGCTGGTTTGATTGACTGACTGAATGGTGGAATGGTAGATTGATTGATGGTGATGGAGATGATGATAATAAAGTGCAGATGGAACAGATGCTCACTGATATCCCGAGAGGATCTAAAATTTCCACAACCAAACACTGATAACAGGACTACATGAACGTCAATCGCAGAGGCCGAGATCATGTTAATATGCACTGCCCACAAATGTAATATTCTCGGTACAACGCAGGCAGCTGATCATTGCTAAACCGAGATGACATAGAGATTCCAAAGCCCAGTCTCCAGTACGTTTATACTTAGACTGTGTGTGTGTGTGTGTGTGTGTGTGTGTGTGTGTGTGTGTCGAGATATACCTCCCAACAGTTCCATCTTAAACCCTTCAGATGACAGAAGCCCCTCCACCGCACCACATTGATTAAATAAAAATTAGAGAAGCTTGCAACTACTGCTACACAAAGGTAATCTGGTTGGCCAGTGTTGATAAACAGTGGTGATGGGGCTTGTTGGGGTGGTGATGGCATGGAGTGGAGTGTTGGTGGAGGGATTGGTGTGCAGTGATGGAGGATGGGCATGATTGGAGAAATGTTGGGGAAGTATTGGTATGGTTTACGGTGGTGGTGGTCAGGATTAAATTGCTGTTTGGGTTGTAGTAGTAGTAGTAGTAATAGTAGTAGTAGTAGTAATAGTAGTAGTAATAGTAGTAGTAATAGTAGTAGTAGTAGTAATAGTAGTAGTAATAGTAGTAGTAATAGTAGTAGTAGTAGTAATAGTAGTAGTAATAGTAGTAGTAATAGTAGTAGTAGTAGTAGTAGTAACGTGAACCCAGTAGACTGCAGGTTGAAGTCACCCTGTTCCTCCTGCCCTCCATCTTCCTTTCGGGGGACAGGGACGGAGTTGAGGGGCGCGTGCATAACCGGGTAGCAGAGCCGCTCGGTTATATTAGTGCCACCACACGAAGGCGTCCTGTGCTTCATGAGGCGGTAATGATGATAGTGTTGGTGGTTGTTGTAATGGTGGTGTTAGTATGATTGGTGATGATGACAGTGTTGTTCTGATGGTGGTGTCGGTGTAAAAAGTGATGGTTTTTGAGGACTGCGGTGTAATGGTGATGGTGTTAATGATGATGCTGGTATTGTTGGCGATGATACTGATGGTGGTTTAGGTAGTGATGGTGTTACTGAAACTATATGTGTATAGGGGGTATGGTAGTGATGATAGTGTAGATGTTGATGACGTTATTGGAGATGAAGATGGTGATGGTTCTGATTGTAGTGGTGATGTGGGTTGTGATGGCAATGGTGATGGTGGTTGTGATTTTGGTTGTGATGGGTGTGGTGTTGAAGGTGGTAGAGGTCGTGCTGAAGGTGGTGGTGGTGGTGATGTAGGTGTGCTGGTGTTATAGAAGATTTTATTGGTGGTGGTGTAGATGACTCTGGTGTTAATGATGGTGGCGTAGGCGGTGAAGTTGCCGAAGGTGATGATGGTGGTGGTGGTGGTGGTGGTCTTGATGGTGGTGGTGGTGCGTGCTGAAGGAAGGTTACGCTGGTAGGGAGCGGCCCTCTCGACTCAACATATTCCTTCATCACCAACCCTATTTATCTTCCTCCATCACACACACACACACACACACACACACACACACACACACACACACACATGAACCTGAACCCAGTGGACTGCTGGCTTTACATCCCCATCTCGTACAGTCCAGCATCCTCTTTTCGAAGGTAAGGAAGTTAACTGAAGGACATTTGTATAACCAGGCAATTGACCCGCCCTGTTTTATCAGTACCACCACGTGAAGGCGTCCCTCTCCACGACATAACGTTCTGGATTAGCAACTACGTGAAATCATTAACATAGGACAAAAAATAAAATAAACTCTGAGCCACGTTGGAAGTAAGAGTTAATACACAAACATCAACGCAATTCCAAGCACTAAGACCTGAACTTATCTCACAGTTCTCCTTACTAATAAAAAGGTAATCCACACGAACACTACTAACTCGCCTTTATTATACTAGTAACGCCATGTAGAACTAACACTCTTACAGACAGGGTTCATTCACCTAGACACCTAGTAAGACAAAGCGCAATTTTACCGATAAGATCATGCATTTTCTTAGCGCACAAACGCCACTCTGTACCCGAACAACGCACACACAGGGCCGTGTTCTCGCAGGAAGCTTGCAAACACTTCTTCCTTAGCGATTTATTTTGCTTGGTACACCTTACTAGAGTCATGTATCAAAAAACAGTACTTTTTATTAACGACATGGATTGCATAGGTAAGATAGAAGCAGTTATCGAAATGGCACATACAGAAATAAACCGGTAAGGAAAAGGTGTTAGGGAGCTTCCTTACCCGACGAGAATACGGGCCACAGACACCACCCAGTATCCGAACAACGAGCACACACACACACACACACACACACACACACACACACACACACACACACACACACACACACACACACACACCTTATATCCGAACAACGCCACCTTATCCGGGGTGAAGCGGTACATGCGTTCCTTGTTCTTACACTGTTCCTCTTGCTTGCTTCACTGCGATGACGTCATAGTTACATCTCTCAAACATAACACAACCCCCCCCCCCGTTTCTACTTGGTGTTGTTTTCTTCCTTACTAGTACTTGTTGCCACGACACACACACACACACACACATACACACACACACATGCACAACCCTCATTTCAGATACAGCCTATTGATTCGTACTTGGTCAGCTTGGGGAAGGGATGATTTAGGGCATCACTCTCCCTCCAAGCAAGAAGTCCTATCTTGCAGAGGATGTTACACTGAGCGACTCTGACAAAGAGAGAGAGAGAGAGAGAGAGAGAGAGAGAGAGAGAGAGAGAGAGAGAGAGAGAGAGAGAGAGAGAGAGAGAGAGAGCGCACTGAAGAGGTTAATGGTGCTTCCCTGTACCCTCTACTAAGCTGAATAAAAGAGTCGTATGATAAAATTATTTATAAAAAAAATAACATACAGAAGAACTTACTTGATTATGGCCGCGAGAATGAATTTAGAGGGAATATGACTGACAGTGAACGGGGCTGTAGATAAAGTTTAATTAGGAATATTATAGAGTTAGTGTGTATTTAGAGTGAGCTGAGATGGGCTGTGAGTAAGAGTGATTGCGTCGTGGTTAGAGTAAATTTAGAAGAAGTCTGAATTAGAGTGAATGCATCTTTAGTTAGAGTTAATTTAGAGTTATAATTAAAGAGTGTGCATCTGTAGTTAGAGTGAATTTTGAGAGACTGATATAGAGTGAAGGCGTCTGTTTTTCCCTTGAGTTTGTGTTCATTTCTTGTGCTTTCTTGTGCGTGATTTTGTGTGCTTAGATTAAATGTTCTTGTGGCGGTGGGTTTGGCTCTCTTGCATGTGTGTTTGAAGGCTCTCCCACTTACCAGCCTTGCCAGTGTTTTTTGTTGTGGTTAAATGTGTGTGTGTGTGTGTGTGTGTGTGTGTGTGTGTGTGTGTGTGTGTGTGTGCGTGTGTGTGTGTGTGTGTGTTTATTATTTTCCTGAATATTTCAGTGTGTTTTTCTCAGTTCATATAGTACCTTTTGTGTCATATCTGTGTGTGTGTGTGTGTGTGTGTGTGTGTGTGTTTACTATTCCGTGTAAGTGCTGTGTAAAACGCCTGTATATTTACTCTCGGGTGTATTTGAGGGTGTAAATGAGAGGGAGACACTCATGGAAACCCGACCCAGAAGCGACACACACACACACACACACACACACACACACACACACACACACACACACACACACACACACACACACACACACACACACACACACACACACACTTGCCTTCTCTCCTGGGCATGTATTCTGCTCGGGTATTGAGGCTCCCTAACACCTTTTCTTGAGCGATTTATTTCATTTATTATACCTTATTGTCCTCTTTTCCATTAAATATCGCCATACTGTGCTTGAATGACGTACCGGTACAAGAGGATATTACCAGCCATATCCAAAAATAAATCGCTAAGAGGGAGGTGTTAGGGAGCTTCCTTACCGCGCAAAAATACCGCCCTTGGCCCAAATTCTCGTTGGGTAAGAAAGCTCCTTAACACCTTTTCCTTAGCGATTTATTTTTGGTTATGACTGGTTAATATCATTTTGTATGTTATTTATATAGAGTATGTTGACATCAGAAGGATTTATATAACACAGAATAGGAGAGTAAGGTGTAATAAACAAAATAAATCGCTTAGGGAAAGGTGTTAGGGAACTTCCTTAACTGAAGAGAATACGAGCCCTGAACTATACTCTGCTTCCTTTAACGTGGCGAAAAGCTGCTATTTCTCCATATTGAATGCTGAGATGTAACAAGAAATTACACTAGAATCGGTACTAGTCACGAAGAAGTGCTATGGAAAGGATGCAGAGCCGTAGTAGTGTCTTTTTCTGCCACTGAGGTACGCGTGAAATAACTAACAGGAAGTCGCAAGTCTCCACCTAGTTAAAATAAATGGATTATAGGCTTCTTTAAGACATACTTTATTCTTCATGCTTCTGGCTTGAGATGTCTTGAATTTGGACCAGCCTCTGTGTGTGTGTGTGTGTGTGTGTGTGTGTGTGTGTGTGTGTGTGTGTGTGTGTGTGCGTGTGTGTGTGTGTGTGTGTGTGTGTGTGTGTGTGTGTGTTTTGTGAATTAAGGTGTTTGTGGTAAGGCAGGTAAAGTAGATAGTATACTTCTGTACAGGTAACGTGAAGAATAAGTACCAGTACCTTAAGAAACGCTAAGAAACACACACACACACACACACACACACACACACACACACACACACACACACACACACACACACAGGTCATAATTACGAATGTGCACACGCTTTAATAATTGTATGAGAGAGAGAGAGAGAAAGAGAGAGAGAGAGAGAGAGAAATGAACCACACAGAAACCAATACCACAAAAGACTAAAGAATTGGTGCTTTAGGATGTCATGAGAGGCAGACTATCCTTCCTTTTACCATCTTGCTCTTGTCCCTGGCTGCCTTCCCGTCCTTGGCTGATGTCACGAGCAATATCAGGCCAGCATCGTCTTACCAAGCCTTACTTCACATCTGCTAGGGTCTGGGTGTCCGACGAGATAATATATTTTACACTTTTTTTTTATTTCCTTCTTGTAATTTGTTTGATATTCCTTTCTTTCTTTTTCTTTTCCTTTTTTTTTTTTTTTTTTGGCTAGTAGTCTTTTTTCAGTTTTTTCTTCCTGCTTGTAAGTTCTATGATATTCCCCCCCTCCCTTTTCTAGTTCTTTTTTTTTCTCTTCCATCTTCTGATACATATAATTTTTTTTTTTTTTTTGTAGTTCTCCTCTTTAATTATTTTCCTGACATATAACCTGTATCATATTCCTTTTTCCTATCTTCCTTAGTTTTTCTCTTCTACTTCGTTTAATATTTCGTTTTTCAATCTCTTTTCTCGGAGACCTGTAATTTCTTCCTTCATCCAATCCATATGATATTTTCTTCTCCTCCATCTTCATCTTCTTTCATTTTTTTCCTTCCATCTTTTTTTTCCATTCTGTTCTTTTACTGTTTCTTCTTTTTAATTCTTCTTATTTTTCTTTTATTTATTTATTTATTTATTTATTATTATTATTATTATTATTATTATTATTATTATTATTATTAAATTCTTATTATTACTGCCATTATCGTTTTTATTACAATTTATTTACTTTTCCTCCCGTTCCTTCTCCTCCTCCATATTCTTCTCTTTCTTCTCCTCCTCTTTATTCTCCTCTTTCTTCTCCTCATCTTTATTTTCCTCTTTCTTCTCCTCCTTCTTTTACTTCTCCTCTTGTTTGTAAGACCTTCATCACTGTCTATTTTTGTCTGCTGACTCATTATCCTCTCCATCTCTCTCTCTCTCTCTCCTATGTTTTGTTCCTCTCATACTTAAGCCACCAAAATTGTCTCCTCTCTCTCTCTCTCTCTCTCTCTCTAAATTGGCAATATTTTTTTCAGCTGTATTTTCTTGTCTTCACACAGCTTATAATCTTTCTCACTTTTCCACACTTCCTATTATTTTCATTCTTTATTCGTGCTTTCGTTGCTGAAGAGGGACGCCTTCTTGTGGAGTTGTGACATTTTAGATTTCCAGTCACGATAATGTCCTCAAAATGTTCTTTCTACTTTTTTTTTACATTTCTTTTTAACGAAACAACAGAATCGTCAACACCGAGTTATGTATCTCAGCTTTTTACGTATCTGATATTTTACTCTTATATACACACTCATGTTCCTTCGGTAAGCTTGTTTTATCAGTCTTTTGGTATGGAAATAATGGCCTAGTTTCGAGATTTATTATAAATTTACTCAATATCTAAGCTGTACTCAGATTTTCACGTAAATGACCTTTCACAATGCCTTTTACACCCTTTGATTTTCTGAGCATGTGTGAAATATATATTGCACAACACAAAATCGCGACCATTAAACGTTTTTATTTTTCTTCGACGGTGTTTTTTTTTGTTTTATTTTCAGTTCCCTCACAAAGCCTTGTTCTACAAACCTAACCTCATCTAACCTAACCTAATCTAACCCAACCCAACCCAACCCAACCTAACCTAACCTAACCCAGCCTAACCTAACCTAGCCTAACCTAACCTAGCCTAATCTTTAATAACATACCCTCATCCTCATCTTATAGGGTGGATGTTGCGATCTTATCTTTTGAGGCGTGTGTTAGGATTCTTGTAGTGTTGTTCCTGCGGTGTGATGTTAAAAGACTGTGGCTGTTATCTTTATTTATCGCCCAGGCCTAGTTATTCCCACCGACAGAGAGTTGGAAGGGGGGAAAGGAACAAGGAAGTAGGAGGAGATCTTAGAGATGAATATAACGCAGAGGACAAGGTGGTATTGATGTGGGTGTGATTGAAAGTGTTAAAGGGAATGTTTTGAGATGGTTTGGCCCTGTGGAGACGGTGGCGACTGAGAGACTGACTACGAGAGAGAGAGAGAGAGAGAGAAAAGGAAGGGAACAAGGGAAGGGGGAGACAAAGGATGAGATGGATATTTGAGAAAGAAGGGTGTGAGCTGAAGAGAGGGCGTCCAAATAGCAGAGGACAGGAAGACACAAAGCATGGATAAGATAAAAATGTAAAGATGGAGAGCTGGACGGGAAGTGATAAGGTGGGAGATAAGATGAAGAGAGAGACCAGATAAGACCTGATAATGGATAATAGGATGAATGGATGAAGGAAATGAAGCTGGAATGTATGAGAGAAATGTATGACTGAAAAAAGGAGTTAATAAACGAAAAACAGCGTGTTAGGATAAGAAACAGCAGTGAGAGAAAGGATGGGAGAGAGTGGATAGGAGAGACAAAGAGAGAGAGACAGACCGGATGTTGAGTGTCTTTAAGCACTCCTCTCACATTTCCCAGGCTCTCTCTCTCTCTCTCTCTCTCTCTCTCTCTCTCTCTCTCTCTCTCTCTCTCACATTATCTTTCCCTCCACACCCTCCCTTGTTTTCTCCCTCCAAGTTACCCCTTTCTCTCTTTCTCCCTCCTCCCCCTTATTTCTTCACTCCAACTCCTCTCTCCCTCCAACCCTTCTCCCCCCTGTTTCCCCCCCTGCCAATTACCCTTCTGCGTCTCCAGCTGACATTTTTAGGGGTGTCAAGGCCCCCCACCACCCCTGCACCATAAATCCTGGGCCACGGACATTATGGAACCTCTGTTGATAGATGTTAGAGTTTCCCCTTCCACCTTCTGCCTAATTTCTATCTATGTTTGTTTGTGTCTTTCTCTTTGTCTGTCTCTGTCAGTTTTTTCCTGTCTTTATGTCTGTCTGTCTGTTCATTTCTTCTTGCCCTATCCTCTCGTTCCCCCCTTCTCTCTCTCTCTCTCTCTCTCTCTCTCTTTCCTTATCATTCCATCCTGAACACCTCTCGTTAATTTAACCTCTTCCATTTCACCTTATCTCTTATCTCTCACCCCCACCCCCTTCCATTTTATCTTCTCCCCCTCTCCCTTCCATCTTTTATCTCCATTCCCCACACACTTCCATTATCCTCTCTCTCTCTCTCTCTCTCTCTCTCTCTCTCTCTCTCTCTCTCTCTCTCTCTCTCTCTTTCTCATCTGCTCCACGTCTTCCTTTCCCTTTTCCTCTTGCTTCGTTCCCCAATAATTTTCTTTTTTCCTTCTCTTTCTCCTCTCGATCACCTTTCTTCCCACACCTTCATTGTCCTCTCTCCCTTTTCCCCATTTTTCCCCTCTTGTCTCGTGCCTTTTTCCTCTCAGTCATTTCTTTTTCTGTTTCTCCTCCTATTCTTCATTTCTGTTGACTCCTTTCTATGCACACATTCATTTTCTGTTCCCCCTTCTTCTTCCAATTTCTTAACCCATTTCTCAGCCCTACCATTATCCTTTTTCCCCTTCACCCCATTTCTTTCTCCCCTTTCATCCCCCCTTTTCTCCCTTCTATTGACCGCCATTATCCTCTCTCTCCCTCTTTCTCCCCTCAATCTCTCTCTTCGTCACTACCTCCCTGTTTCTCCCTTCTTCTAACTGCCATTGTCCTCCCTCTCCCTCTTTTTCCCCTTCCAAGCTCTCTCCTTCTCCCTACTCCCCATTTCTCCCCTCTTCCCCCTCCCATTATCCCTCGTGTCAACAATGGGTGGTCAAATTTACGCCCTGTGCTCCATTTTATGTGCTGTGTGATGTGTTAATGGATGTGGGTGATGATGTTAGTGGTATATCTTTGAGGAGGGGGCGCGTTATGGTAAATCTGACTTTGAGAAAAAAAAAATACAAGAAAGTGTGAATTGGAAATGTATCTATTGTAAACTAGATGTATATTGGGTGAAAGTGTACGTGTTCAGGGTATGTCATTTATCATCATCATATCATTTTCATCATGATCATAACTTTCATCATTATCATCATTTTCATCATGATAATAATTTTCATCGTCATTATCTCAACCAAGAACAACATTTTCATCATCATTTTCATCATCATTTTTCATCATTATCGTCATCGTCATTATCATCATCATCATCATCATCATCATCATCATTATCGTCATTGCATCATCATTGCCCTCTTGTCCAGCCATCTTATACTTATCCTTCCATGCCTCCTCTCTCCCTCAAACTCACTCGCATATATCCTTCTCACTACCCAGTTCACTCCTATTCTCTCTATTCAAAGCGCTCTCTTTTACCATCTCATTAATGCTTCACATCTTTAGTGAAACCGTCAGTAACTTAATATCACAGCAGTGCACTGCAGGACCGGGCCATTTCGGAGGGAGAGCAACAGACCACGTTAATCCTTCCACACGCTAGCAAAGTACGAATAGAGAAGGGATGTCTGGAGGAAGAGTGATGCATGCTAAAGTTGAAATATGTGTGTCAGAATCTATTTATGTCATCTGTAGAAGTGACATAGTGTAATCATTAGCAAACATATGAAGGGACATACTACCAGCACTTAAATGTCCGCCACAGTTGGTTCGGGCACATGATTTGGGGCACATGAATCGCAGGATGAGTACACAAAAATAAAGTTATATTAGATAAGCTAAGGTACAAGGTGAGCAGGTGGGTTGAGCCGACGTGAACAAAAACTCGAGAACTTGGTGACCTCCAGACAGAACTCAGCAGCTGCACACCTGTTCATTTGACATCCCTATTTGCAGTTCATCCCTCCCTACCCCCCGAAAGGAAAATGGTGTGCTGCAAAAGGGGGGAAATTCAGCGAGCAGTTCAATTGATTTACCTTTCAGATGAACCTGGGGCTTCAACCATAACAATAACAACAACAACAACAACAACAACAACAACTACTACTACTACTACTACTACTACTACTACTACTACTAGGCAGTTCATCGTAAATTTTTACTTCTCTCTCCCTCTCATTCACCCCCACCCTCACTCATCATTCTTCCCTTCATTTCCACTCCCTCTCCACGCACCCCACGTATCCTCCCTCTCACTTTTCATCTCCCCCACTCATTTTTCACTCTCCTGTGCATATTTAGAAGGGTGTGCGGTTTCCTGACGTGAGATAGAGAGGGGCGCAAGTCGAATTTCATTGCACAGTTATTACGTAACTGGAAATATTTGGTATAGGTCATGTTATTATTACCATCATCATCATCATCATCATCTTCATCATCATCATCATCATCATCATCATCATCATCATCATCATCTTCATCATCATCATCATCATCATCATCATCATCCCATCTTCATTTTCCGTACTGTACAAAGGATAGGTAAAAGAACATAATATTTGTTAGTTTGTGCAATCTGTACACCAAATATAAGCCTGATACACCTCGAACCAAGTTGGACAAGAGGAGATGGAACTAGTAAAGGTGAGATTAGTGGCCAAAAGATGTATTCACGTTAATCTAGTGGGAAATTCATGCCAACTTGTCTTTTTCTTTCACAGTTACACTCACTTTTAATACCACATCGCAGTCAAAAGCTTACGTTGCCCATTTCCTTATTCACTTTTATTTTTTTTTTACTTTGCGTGTCTTTTACCTATATTTATTTACCTGTTGTATATATCTTAACTCTCACACCTATTGTCCTATTTCTACCTTTATTTACTGATGTTTTAATAGTATGGTTCTTTCCCTAGTTCCTTTATTACAAGACGTACCCCTTCAGATGACTATAAATCGTCTGGCGGGGGAAAGAATACGATAAAAGATGAGAGATAATTCTACTGGCATCTTTTACTTATTTATTTATTTATTCATTTATTATTTTTTGCTACCGACTGGCTTTTATTTAACATACACAAAACCTGTTAAATTGGAGGAAATAATGAAGGCCACCTCTACCTCCTCCAGTTTGAAAAAGTCTCACCGATGCTGAAGAAAATCGTCTGGAGGAGGCAGGAATGGAGTAACAATAGGTCCTCTGAAGAATTTAGTAGTAATAGTAGAAGTAGTAGTAGTATAGTGGTAATAGTAATAGTAGCTGTTGTAGTAGTAGTAGTAGTAGTAGTAGTGGTGGTAGTAGAAGTAGTAGTAGTAGTCCCAGGCGTATCTGAACGTGAACCCAGTGGACTGCAGGTCGAAACTACACCCGTCCTCTGAGTGAAGGGTTCATATAAGGCTACACTAAGAGAGAGAGAGAGAGAGAGAGAGAGCGAGAGAGAGAGAGAGAGAGAGAGAGAGAGAGAGAGAGAGAGAGAGAGATGCTAAAGTCACGAAGAAGTGCTATAATTACACTTTTCATCTGAGGGATGTTGGCCATTCTCACAACTTGAACACCAAGGCCTTAATTCACGTCGGTTAAGGAAGCTCCCTAACACCTTTTCTTAAGCGATTTATTTTGCATTTCACACCGTACTGTCCTATTGTGTTTTACGCAAATCCTTCGAACATCGCCATATTCTGCATAAATGACGTACGAAAGGATATTAACCAGCCATATCCATAAGATAAATCGCTAAGGAAGAGGTGTCAGGGAGCCTCCTTACCCGAAGAGACTACGAGTTTAGGTCATGATTACGTGAAAATCGATGAGTCTTTTAGTGATGAGGTAGTGAGTCTCCTTGGTTACTAGTCAAAATCCTCCTCCAGTCTGACTACACCAGGCCATCGACTGAACTGAAAAGAGATTATGGATCTTTAGCGGGTGAAAACAGACTATAGTAAGGAAGAAGTGCTAGTAAGGAAGAAGTGCATGTAAGGAAGAGGTGCTAGTGAGGAAGAAGTGCTAGTAAGGAAGAGGTGCTAGTAAGGAAGAAGTGCTACTAGAGAAAAAGTGCTAGTGAAGAAGAAGTGCTAGTAAGGAAGAAAAGTGCTAATAAGGAAGAAGTGCTAGTAAGGAAGAAGTGCTAGTAAGGAAGAAGTGCTAGTAAGGAAGAAGTGCTAGGAAGAAAGAAGTGCTAGTAAGGAAGAAGTGCTAGTAAGGAAGAAGTGCTAGTAATGAAGAGGTGCTAGTAAGGAAGAAGTGCTAGTGAGTCTTCCAGGTCCACGAGATCACGAACCAAGGTCTCTTTGTTGGTCTCTCTCTCTTTCACATCAACATTAATAAACTTTCCTTGTCTCGCCCTTCTTAGCATCCTCTCTCTCTCTCTCTCTCTCTCTCTCTCTCTCTCTCTCTCTCTCTCTCTCTCTCTCTCTCTCTCTCTCTCTCTCTCTCTCTCTCTCTCCATTAACAGTATCCTTTCTCTTCACATTCTACCCCATCTCTCTTTACGCACGTGATAAGAATCTCCGATATCAGAGAAAATCACCTGGAGATAAGAATAGACAGACAGATACAAAGGTAGATAGACAGATGGATATACCCACGTCATCGTAGCGAAGGGGTTAATATCACATGTTGAACTCTCACCTATATTCTTTTTATTCTCATCTCTCTCTTCCCGAATTTTGTTATATTTTTTACCTCCGCCAACGAAGTTGGAGGAGGTTATGTATTCACCTATGTTTGTCTGTTTGTCCATACGATATCTCCAAAAGTTCTAGATGAATTTCAGTGAAATTTTGTGGAAAGGTGGGCCATGGGCCAAGAAAGTATTGAATAAATTTGGGGGCGGATCCGGATTCTGTGTACCTCGCACAACATCTCCAAAAGTTCTCAGCTTATTTAAAAAAAGAATGTGAAAGAGTAGGCCATGGGTCAAGGAATAAATTGTTAAAATTGGGAGCGGATCTGGATCTATGTATTCCACACAATATCTCCACGGATCCGAATCCGGATCCGGATCCTTTTTAATGGCAATGGCACTGACGGAAGTATGCGCTGTCTGAGTGCTTTCTCTTTGTATTATGTAGTTAAAAAGGTGGGAAAGCGTGTAGACTGTAGGATAATGAAATAATATGAGAGCGAACGAGAGAGAGAGAGAGAGAGAGAGAGAGAGAGAAATAAGGGAGAAGAAGAAGGCAACAGTTGTTTCGGTGTCTTGTTTCATCAGAGACGTTCACTGCTTTCCTCCGTCTCTCCCTCTCTCTCCTTTCCTCTCTCCCTCCCTCCCTCTATGTCCCTCCCTCGCTTCCTCCCTGCACTGGTATTTCCCTTTCCTAATCTCAGTTACAAGAATTATTAACATTTTTTTATAATTATTAATATATATATATTTTTTTTTTTCTCTCTCTCTCTCTCTCTCTCTCTCTCTCTCTCTCTCTCTCTCTCTCTCTCTCTCTCTCTTTCTCAAATGGAGGCTAATTAGTGACTGATGATGGTGACTAATTCGATGGTGGTAGAGGATGGTGTTAATGAGTGTGATTAGGCTGTGTGGAGGAACGACCTGTCTTAGTAGTCGTAGTAGTAGTAGTATTAGTAGTCGTACTAGTAGTAGAAGTAGTAGTAGTAGTAGTAGAAGGCGTCCCTCTCAAGCACCTTGTGATTCGATGAAAGAATAACTAAATAGATAGCTAGATAGACAGACAGATAGATAGATAGACAAATGTGTAAGCAGGGAGGTGACCCAAAAAGGAATGAAAGAATTATTACAGCACAGGAAATGCATGTGTAGAGAGGGCTTGGTTGTAGCGGTAATAAAGATAAGCTTGTGAGGAGAACGTTTAGATGAAGTAGTTGGAAGAGACGTTGTTGAAGGCGATGCAGTCTGAATTAAATATTAAGAATGTGAGGAGAAAAAATATTGAGTTTCTGGGATTTTATTGAATGAATTTAGACGCTGGCAAGTTGATGTCAGAACTATACTCCTTTTACTCTAACTTGGCCTAAAATTGACATCCTTCCATCTTGAATGCTCAGTTATAACAGTAGATGAATACTAGAAAATGAAACTAGTCACAAAGAAGTGCTGTGGAAAGGATGTGAAGCTGCAGCATTGTCTTTTTCTGCCACCGAGTTACGTGAAATAAGCAACAAAAGGACGAAATTTTCAGCCAAGTTAGCGTGAACGAACTGTAGTCATATACCTCTTCTTCGTGGTAGCCCAGGGTTCATCTGAATGTGAACCCAGTGGACTGCAGGCTGAAGCTGGCCCTCTCCTGCAGCCCACCATCCTCCGTTTCAGGTGATAGGGAAGTGAGAAGCGTTTGTATAATCAGGCAGCTCCATCACCCGGTTATATCAGTCCCACCACGTGAAGGCACCCCTCTCCAACACCGAAAGAGGATATTAAAGTGAAATAGGGTTATATATAGGCTTTATTAGCATTTTCAATAAAGGAGGAGGTTCGTAGGTTAAATAAAATCATCCGGAGTTAACAAGAATAAACAAAAATAATAGGTCGTCGGACTGAAGGGATTAAGTCAATAAGAAAATAAATAAATAAATAGATAAATAAATAAATAAACAGGCACGCAGACACAGCAGAAATTCGCTGTCATGTTCAAGGTTTGGTTAACATGTGTTTGTTAGTCGTGTGGCCTTCACATTGCAGGCTCATAGCTGGTGGGCCTCTCCTACAGCACGCGCGCGCACACACACACACACACACACACACACACACACACACACACACACACACACACACACACACACACACACACACACACACACACACACACACACACACACACACACACACACACACACACACACACACACACACAGATGGAACTATGCATCTTACGGTACTGTTGTTTTCATAGTAGTAGCAATGCTGACAGTAACAATTTTGACGTTCATATTAATAGCAGTGATAATGGTGAATGTGAGTGAGGTGGAGGGGGAAGAGGGAGAGGGAGGCCAAGGATGAGGTGGAGGGATGGAGTGGAGAGGTATATGAGAGAGAGGGTGGAGGGATGGAGTGGAGACGTATATGAGAAAGTGGAGTGGAGGGATGTAGTGGAGAGGTATGAGAGACGGGGGTGTGAGCTGGGAACAGGGCAGTGAAATGGCGGGGGACAGGGCGATATGGAGGCGATTTGTTTGTGGCCACCCCTTACAGGATTAAGGCGTCTAGCAGTACATAGACAGATGATAATGGTTACTGTATGCGTCAGAAGTTAGCAAGTACTTGAGTTTTGCGATGCGTAATACAGTATAGGACAAAAGTTAGGTTAATATTTCATCCATTCTGCTTTTCAATTCCCTCTGCCACGTAAAATTCATGAGCTGAGAGAGGCTTGCTATGTTTCTCTGTCCTTAGATGACTTCCTTTGATGTAATGTTACGTCGGTTAAGGAAGCTCCCCAACACCATTTCCTAAGCGGTTTATTTTGCCTACTACAACTGACTCCCTCATTCCGTGTTATATAAATCCTTCTAATATAGCCATACTCTGCATAAATAACGTACAAAAGGATATTAAGCAGCCATATCCAAAAATAAACCGCTAAGGAAGAGGTGTTAGGGAGCTTAAAAGTGTGAAGTCGACTCTGTGAACTATACCTTTTTCATCTTAACTTGGCTCAGGTTATCGTCCTTTTCATACCACTTCTTCGTGACTAGCACACATATTTCAGTGCTAATCTATTATTTTACAACTAAGCATTCAAGATGGAGAAATGGCAATTTTAGGCCAACTTAGAGTAAGAGGAGTATAGTAAACGAATTTTTGTTAGTAGCAGCGATAGTGATGATGATAGGGTGGCAGTGTGGTAGTAGTAGTGGTGGTGATGTAGTAGTGGTGATGGTGTGGTGGTAGTAGTAGTGGTGATGGTGTGGTAGTAGTGGTAGTGGTGATGGTGTGGTAGTAGTGGTAGTGGTAGTGGTGGTAGGTATGTTGGTAGGACAGGGCAGGGCGGGGCTGGGTTCCTCAGATAATAGGGACCCACACTTAAGACGTTCATACTGCCTTTATCCCCCCCCCCTGTCTGTCTGTCTGTCTGTCTGTCTGTCTCTCTCTCTCTCTCTCTCTCTCTCTCTCTGCTACTACTACTACTACTTAATTTCTTACTGTTTTTTCTCCTTTTTTTTTCTCTCTTCCCCCAAGTAGGTGTATCATTTTTCTTTACTTACCATTCGTTCATCATTCCAGCCTCTTATCTTTTCAAATTATTCTGTGTGTGTGTGTGTGTGTGTGTGTGTGTGTGTGTGTGTGTGTGTGTGTGTGTGTGTGTGTGTGTGTGTGTGTGTGTGTGTGTGTGTGTGTGTGTGTGTGTGTGTGTGTGTCGATATTTCTTTCCCCTTTGGCAATGGCGTATCTCAAGAGGCACAGTATTTACACCTGAAGTATATTTTTATTTTTGCCACATAAAAAAGGTTATAAAAAGGTGTTGTGTGTGGAGTGTGTGTATGATGTGTCCTTGGGTTGGCATTAGGTGTTGATAATCTAGTAGCCCATCCCTTGCAAACACAGGCAGGTGTTGGCATAAGGGGTACTGTTGGCTGGGAAGGGGGGGAGACCTATATCCCATCCTCCGCAACGATACAGTGAGTGAGTGAGTGAGTGAGTGGCACAGTTAGGGACACACGTTGGGTTTAGTCCCTTCGTCCTCTGTGTGAGCAATAAAATAATGGTCCATCTCTCCCAAACTGTGATAATTTACACTGGCATTGTCTGATCTTAGTCGTGTGTGTGTGTGTGTGTGTGTGTGTGTGTGTGTGTGTGTGTGAGAGAGAGAGAGAGAGAGAGAGAGAGAGACCATAGTTCAGAAAGACATATGCCTTACAGCCACATTATCTCCCCCTTTTTTTCTCCCTGACTTCCTCCCCTCTCCCTCATGCCTCATTTTCGTCCTGTTCCCTCCCTCCTCCCTCATTTCTCTTCTTCCTAAAACTCCTTCCATCTAATGACGTAAAATTTCAGACACAAATATCGCTCCACCTTTTAGCGAACAATTATGAAACCCGTACAAAGTATTATGAGAATTTTGTCGGACTCCACAGATCGCAATACTGTTTTTCAAAAGTCATCATTCACTTTCTCTTTATGTATGACCATGAAGTAGATAAAAGATTATGTTGGGAACTGTACAATCGAGAGCAAAAATTCGTCTCAGGCATTCCTTTCTGGTATGAGCATGATATTTGGTGGCAAGGATGAAAAAATTTGAAACCAGTCGATAAATAATAGTTATATATTGTTGCTTAAAATATATCTGTCAACTCTGCCATACAGTGTTGCCAGATCACAGGTTTATATTTTACAGGAGTGAACTGAATTCCTGCTGGCGACTGTACCTCTGATGTTTCATTATTATTATTATTATTATTATTATTATTATTATTATTATTATTATTATTACAGTATCATTATTAATGCTCTTGTTGTTATTGCCATTATCACGTTTTAGACCCCCCCTCCCACCTCTCTCTCTCTTTTTTTTTTTTTTTTTTCCACTGAGGAACGTTGTATCTGAAGGCCAAGCAAGAATGAATAGGAAAAAACAGAGATACACTGCCACATACACCGTTTCTCCCTCTCTCTCTCTCTCTCTCTCTCTCTCTCTCTCACCACACAACCCCTCACTCTGTAGTCAACAACCCTCTCTCTTGCCTATATCACATTCCTCTGTTTCTTTTGCCAGACACCCTCTCTTATGCAATCCTCCTCTTCTTCCTCCTCTCTTCTTACTCTTTTTCCTCCTCTTCCTCCTTTCTTCTTACTCTTTTTCCTCCTCTTCTTCCTCCTCTCTTCTTACTCTTTTTACTCCTCTTCTTCCTCCTCTCTTCTTACTCTTTTTACTCCTTCCTCCTTTCTTCTTACTCTTATTTCCTTCCGTTTATTTCTCTTTTCCTCTTGTTGCCTCTTTTTTCTCTTTCTCCTTATGCTTTTTTCTTGCTTCGTTTGTCTTCTCACACTATTATTTTGAAACAGAATAAGCATTAAGACATACGACAAAGAGCACCCTATGATTATCAGTGCAAATATTCTCCTTGGTTATTAGTAGGATTTGAATCTGCATAAAACTTCGTATCTTGGGACTTTTATTTATTAATTTTTTTTTTTTGAGGCACGGGTTAATAGTATCATGTGTGTCTGCAGAACTCGCCCATTTACACATCCATCGAGAGAGAGAGAGAGAGAGAGAGAGAGAGAGGACTTATGATGCCGACTGTAATTCCACACCGTCCACTCGCCTCTTCCGTAGTATAGATAGAAAACAACAACAACAACAACAACTACAACTACAACAGCAACAGCTACTACTACTACTACTACTACTACTACTACTACTACTATTACTATTACTACTTCTACTACTACTACTAAAATTTAAAATAAACAAAATTGCTACATGGATATTCTCACTTTTTCCGTGTCGGGATAAGAGCTTCGTGCGAGAGGTGAAAAAGTCCACCTTGCAAAATAAACAAATAAATAAATACACAAACAAATAAACAGACAAACAAAAACAAGTAAAAATCATTGTTAAAAATATATACTAGTACATTTTTTCTCGTCATTTGTCATATTTCTTTGTGTGTGTGTGTGTGTGTGTGTGTGTGTGTGTGTGTGTGTGTGTGTGTGTGTGTGTGTGTGTGTGTTTTAAAAGCTTTCCTCGCTCTTCAAAGCCATCCATTGCCTCGTTACGCCCCGCGTCCTGTCCTCCCCGGCCTCGTCAGTCACTATCAGGCACAGATACAATCGCCGCCATGCTGGGTCACGCCCTTATACCCACTCCTATCAGCCACTATCACCATCACAGCTATCTTCCACCCTCACCTGTCCTTCCTGCTGCCAATTACTGTCTGTCTATTGCCTGACGCCGTATCCTGTGAGGGGTGGCCTTCTCGACATGATTCTCCAGGCATTTTTGTTCCTACTCAGTAACGACCCATGTCAAAAATCCGCCCCAAAATGAAGGAAAATAAAGAAATTAATTGACGACTTACAACACATCAACCTCCCTCATATACTCTCCTGCTTTACCTCTCCATTTTATTATTATTATTATTATTATTATTTTCGTCTTCTTCCAGTAATCACACTCTCATATATTCATTTACTCCATAGTGTCTCAAACCACCCAAAACTACCTCGAATTATTGATTGTGTGTGTGTGTGTGTGTGTGTGTGTGTGTGTGTGTGTGTGTGTGTGTGTGTGTGTGTGTGTGTGTGTGTGGCCAGTTTTCTTCCATTAGTTTACCTTCTTCCCTCAACCCTTACTTACACCACTTTATCCTATTCGCACCCATTTTCCTCTCTCTCTCTCTCTCTCTCTCTCTCTCTCTCTCTCTCTCTCTCTCTCTCTCTCTCTATTTCTTAACTCCTCCATTCCTCCAATTTATTCCTCTTCTCCTCGACCACTCAGATTTTCTTTACCTTTCTCCTTCCTGTCTCATTTATTTTTCCTATCCCACGCGTCTGTTTTACCGTCTTCCTGTTTAACTTCCTTCCTACGTCTTTATCTCAGTATTGCCACTTCCTGTCTCACCCCTCTCTCTCTCTCTCTCTCTCTCTCTCTCTCTCTCTCTCTCTCTCTCTCTCTCACCTTTTATAGTCTCCCATCGTCCCCTCTCTGTTCTTCCATTTTCCCTCCATTTCACCTTTTTTCTCTCCTCTCCCTCACTTTCTCCCCTCTCTCCCCTTCTTCCCGTCTCCCCTCTCTTTCTTCTCCCCCTCCACCACCCTCTCTATCTCACTCACTTAGCCCACACGCCTTATCTACGCCACACACCTCCCTCCCCCTCTCTATCTACGCACACTTAGTGATGGCTGGGGCGAAGGGTTTTTTCTTGATTTGCGTGAGAGACTATGTGTGTGGCTGTTTAGTGTGTGTGTGTGTGTGTGTGTGTGTGTGTGTGTGTGTGAGAGAGAGAGAGAGAGAGAGAGAGAGAGAGAGAGAGAGAGAGAGAGAGAGAGAGAGAGTGTCCCATGTGTGTGTGTGTGTGTGTGTGTGTGTGTGTGTGTGTGTGTGTGTGTGTGTGTATGGTAAGAGGCTGTATAATATTTGGGCGGCGGCATCCTGGGTTTTGAGATAAAGATCTTTTGAGGCAGAGAAGGAGGGTCACTAAGAGGCTTGTGGAGACACCGACAAGAATAGCGGCGAGGTAGAGGGACGGGAGGGGTAGGGAGACTGAATGGAGAGAGGTGGGTATGGAGGGGAGAGAGAAGGGAGGTGTGGGGGAGGTGAGAATGAAGGGAAGGAAGGTGATAGGAGGAAGAGAGAGAGAGAGGGAGGTAGAGAGACGCTGGGGGGGGGGGCGGGGGAGGCTGAATGGAGAGGGAAGGGAGGTATGGAGGAGGTGAGAATGAAGGGAGGGAAGGTGATAGGAGGCAGAGAGAGAGAGAGAGGGTGAGGGACGGTGGGGGGAGGGAGGTCTGATTGAAGAGAGACGGGAGGTATGGAGGAGGTGAGAATGAAGGGAGGAATGGCATGGAGGGAAGGTGATAGGAGGAAGGGAGAGAAGGAGTGAGGGTGGAAAGAGAGAGAGGGAGGGAGGGGGTGGGTGAGAAAAGAAAGAGAAAGGAAGGTACTGGAGGTGTGGAAATGAAGTGAAGGAAAGTTCAGAGGTAGAGGGAGGGAAGGAAGGGGTAAGGGGACGAATAAACGGAGAAGGGAGAAGAAAAAGGAAGCTGTGAGAATGAGGGAGAGTGGAAGACGAGAGAGTGAGGTATAGGTAATGTAGGAAGGAGGAGGGGAAGAACTGGCAGGAAGTGAGTGTGAGAGGAAAGAGGGAAGTGTTGGTGTGAGAATGAAGAGAGGGGGAAAGGTAGGAGGGAGGCAGGGTGGGAGGTATGGTAATTGGAGGGAAGAAATTAGGGTGAGCAGAGGGAGAGGCGGAGATACAGGGTGTGTGTGAGAAATAGAGATAAGGAGGAGGCAGGAAGGGAGGTTTTAGGGTGAGTGAAGAGAGTGAGGGTGAATGAAAAACAGGAATAATATAAGAGGTATGGAAATGAGGAGGGAGAGAAACAGGAGGGCATTAGTATGAGGGAAGGGAGATAGGGAGATTGGTAATGAGGATATGGGAATGGAAAGGGAGTTAGGCAGTAGGCAGAGGGAGGGAGGTGAGGGGGGAGGAAGAGTAAGAGAGTCGTCGTGAAGGGAGGAAGGGAGAAGAAGGAAGGTGTTAGGATGGAAGTGAGAAGAGGGAGAAACAGAGGAAGAGAGATGTTGAAATAAGATGGAGGAATGAGTGGCAGTGAGGATAAGTAGGGAAGGAAGGAAGGAACGTTTGAGAGAGAGAGAGAGAGAGAGAGAGAGAGAGAGAGAGATTTTAGGGTGGGGTCAGGAAAGGGATGGATTAGCTAAGTGGTGGGTGGAAGGAAATGGGAAGAGTGTGTTTTGGGTCACGGGGTGGTAGGGGGAGACAAGAGACGGAATATTTCATTTTTTAGGAGCATCTCTAGGAGCGGCCCTGTACATCCGTCTCTCACTAACAATTTTCGGAAATGAGGTGCTTCACTTCCGTAGACTTTAGCGACTTCAACAGGTAGGCCTGATTCCCCTGGCCATGCTGTTTCAGCCCATCCTGCCTATAATCGACTTAATATTATATACTGTTTTTACTCTAACTTGGCCTAAAATTGCCATCCTTCCATCTTGATCGTTAAGTTGTAATACTAAATTGATAGTAGAATATGATGCTAGTCACGAAAAGTGCAATTGAAAGAATGTAGAGCCATATCATTGTCTTTCACTACTAATCAGCAGTTCAATATAAGCTACAAATGGACATAAATCTGGGCCTAGTTAGCATAAAAGACCTATAGCGGAGATGATTAAGGAAAATGTTGTGCATATAAATTTGTCTGTCTCTCTGTCATGAGAGAGAGAGAGAGAGAGAGAGAGAGAGAGAGAGAGGTAATTATCCTGGGCAAATCAAACTTAGCTATTGCAAAATGGTATACAATTAGAAATCTACGCCCTAGGAAGCAGCAGAACTACAATATTTTCAAGTTGCGTCATTCTCTCTCTCTCTCTCTCTCTCTCTCTCTCTCTCTCTCTCTCTCTCTCTCTCTCTCAACCTGTCCTAACCACTGCACCTGCCATCTATCAACATGAAGCAGCAGCAAGGTGAGAGGCAATGCAACTCACCTATGTCTTTGCACGTACCCACACCTGCAGCACATCAACGTCCCATTCTTTGATCAAGATTCACAAATAAACTTAAGATTATTTCCCTGTTGTGTAATTTGTTTCTGGAGGAGGAACAAGGAGAGAAGAGTGCAACATTTTCCCATCTTTCTAGTTCTTCCTGGTAAAAGAAATCCCAGTTACAGGGAATTGAACGTAATGTTTGTTTGTGAATCTCGACCCCTATACCGCCACTGCCAAATGCATCCTCACAACACCATGAACCAGCATCACTGTCTCAGATTCATTTTCGGTTCTGCCCACTATAATACCCTTTATGTGTCACTCAGTACTTTCATCTGTGTCGTATTTAATCTATATTCTTGTGCAATACCTTTTTTTTTTTCCAAACGATTTTTCAGCTTGGCACCATTCCTTTATTTCCTCACCAATTCCCTTCAGACTTGGTGTACTTGTTCCTTGAGTCACTATCCCAGACAGTTTTTCTCTTTTCCTACTCCTTTCTTTCTTTCTTTTTTTTTCTCTCTCTCTTTTTCGTTTTCTTTTTAAAGGGGTGTGGTTAAACTTCAAGCCATATAAACACACAAATTTTGATATCCTAATTTTTTTTTGTATGTTCATTAAGCATCATGGCAAGGTACACAGAAGCACGTCATTGTATTTTAGTTCTGTGGAGACCAGCTTGTATTCCCTTATGGAGTGTTGGCAGCCTTCTTTTCCTTTTTTCTTACTTCCTACAGACGATTTT
>NC_137056.1:41194219-41211719 GCF_032717465.1 Coenobita brevimanus
AAGTGTATTTTTTAAGGTCGATGGGAGTTGCGAAGAGAGTTGAGTGAAGAAGTGACTTGAAAGCGTTGATGGGGTATGTCTGGGACGATAAGGACGAGGTTGTTTATGTGGAGATTACAGTGCGTTGATGAGTGTGGAGTGTGGATAGGTGGATGGCAACTGGGATGTGTGAATACATAAACGATACGAGATTGCTTTTAAGGTTATGCGTGGCTGTATAGAAAGTACGTATAGGAGGAATATAGTTTGGGGGAGGTGACAAATGCTGCGATGGTGGGATAAGGGTGTGGTTTGTAGGCAGTAGGTGTAAATATGAAAAGACACAAGGTATGAAAGGTACACTTGGACACATACGAACCCGGGATAGCATCAGTGTGTAGCAGAGGTGTAGCATTTGGTACACTTGACACCCTTGACAGAATTGCATGTTTGTTGGCGGCACTGACATGAGTGAACGGAGGTGTCAAATATTAGTTAAAATGACTGAAAGGCCGTGGTTTGTTTAGATAATGACCAATGTGTGTGTGTGTGTGTGTGTGTGTGTGTGTGTGTGTGTGTGTGTGTGTGTGTGGTATGAACGTCGGAAATGGTAGCTACACCTTCCCTTCACACAGGTACCGTCCCAGGTGGATGTGTGGCCAGCTGTACATGGAGTAATAATAACAGTGCAAAGAGCTTACACATCAACAAATATATTGATTTTACAAGGACCATAGTTGTGGGGTAGGGAATGATTAGTGTTGAATCTGCCAGAGTTAGATAGTAAGAGTAAAGTAGAGGGTTGATGCTGGGAGAAGACTTTGGTAACTTTAAATGACATTGCGAAGTGTGTTTTTAGACTCAGATGCAGTAAAAATTTAAGAAATGTGGTAGACAGGGATCTTTGTTTTGAGAGAAAGAGAGAGAGAGAGAGAGAGAGAGAGAGAGAAGGAGAGACAGAGACAGACAGACTGACAGAGGACTGACTGATAGATAGAAAGACAGACAGACAGAGACAGAGATAGGCCAAAGATTGTATATCCAACATTAGAATAACGTAAAGAAGGAGCATAAACCTAGGAAACGCCGAGATGAGGAGGCCATATGGAGGAAGGGATCTTAAACCTAGGCTTCTTAGACATCCCGGCCCCTCAAGCAGATTAAGAAGGATGGAGGAGACCCTTAGTGATGGGGAAGAAGCGTGACTTTCCTCTGAATATGTGCGGGTATTTGGCAGGCACGACTTAGGGAGATGGGAGGAGGCTTGAGTGTGTGTGAGTGTTTGTGTGTGTGTGTGTGTGTGTGTGTGTGTGTGTGTGTGTGTGTGTGTGTGTGTGTAAGAGAGAGAGAGAGAGAGAGAGAGAGAGAGAGAGAGACGCAGGTGTTATTGAGCAGAGAGATTACTGGGAGAAAGAAAGCACTGTACTACGCCTTAATGAGAAAGTGGTGATGGTGGTGAAGAGGGAGAAAAGTGAGTGAGAGAGAGAGAGAGAGAGAGAGAGAGAGAGAGAGAGAGAGAGAGAGAGGGGGGGGGGAATGGAGATGAAGTGGTGGTGGTGGTGGAGAGAAAGAAGGACTGATATGAGAAAATCGACGGAAAAGCAAATATCAGATATAAAAGTGGCCAGTTATATGATCAGGTTACAGGCCATTTGAGTACGAACAAACTACAGCATTTATAGTACATGTTCTCCTGTAATGACGAGTACAGACTTTAGAAATACATAAAAACAAAATTAAATGCAACAGAGAGAGCAAAGAAGACTGGATTGGTTGCACACTTTTCTTTTTTCACTTTTCTCTAGCAACAGTACAGTCAAATTCTTCTTTTTTTTTCCGGACACTCCTTGCTCTTGACCTTTTTGGTATGGGAAGCTCTCATACTCCTCTTCCTTACCAGTTTATTTTTCCATTTACCACATTAATATTTTGTCTGTGTTATGCAGTCTGAGTAGAAAAGAGAAACATTAGAATAGCATACATAAAAAAAACAACAATGATAACTTAGAAAACGAGGAGTCCATCCATTTATTTATTTATTCTGAGTCCAAATTAGAACCATGAAGCAAAAATCATATAACATAACGAAAGCCGGAAGAACTAGAAGTGTATCCCAAACATTGCCATCCCATCCATCACCTGTAGTGGTAAAGGAGTGGGTGTAGATACGTCACAGGTAATCCGTGTGTCCAAACCAATATATCGTGTAGGTAAAGCAGGGTAAGCAGCCTCTCCAGTTACTGTGGTGGTAGGAAGGGGATAAGGGGATGCTTTGTACCCCTAAAGAGCTTAAACATGTATATCTATGGTGTAACTCTGATGGGCGTGAGATATGGATGGGTGTAATAGGAGAGAGAGAGAGAGAGAGAGTCATTCATACGTAAAGAGTGACACATTATCTCGCTTCCTCCCCTCCTCTTCCCCTTCTAGTTTATCCTTCTCCTCCTCTTATCCATTTTCCTCTCCTCTTTTTTTTTTCATACTCTTTCATTCATCGTTGTTTCTTCTCTTATTACTCTTCTATTTTCCTTTTCTTTTGCCTCATCATCCATTTCTCTTTCCCTTCATCTTTCCTTCCTTCTCAGCTTTTCTATTCTCTTCCCCTCTTCTTCCTTCTACGACTGACTTCCCTCCTCTCCCTTTCTCCTTGTCCTTCCTTTCCTCCACGTTTTCTCCATCTTCCTCTCCTGCTGGGTTTCCTTCTCTCCCTCCTCCCTTTCATCATCATCCCATCTCTTTCTCTCTCTCTCTCTCTCTCTCTCTCTCTCTCTCTCTCTCTCTCTCTCTCTCTCTCTCTCTCTCTCTCTCTCTCCCTCCCTCCCTCCTATTACACCCATCCATATCTCGCTCCCATCAGAATTACACCACAGATATACATGTTTCAGCTCTTTACGGGTACCACAACACATCCTCTTCCTACCACCACAACTGGAGAGGCTGCTTACAGTGCTTTACCTACACGATATACTGGTTTGGACACACGGATTACCTGTGACATATCTACAGCTACTCCTTTACCACTACAGGTGATGGATGGGATGGAAATGTTTGGGATACGCTTCTATAGTTCTTCTGGCTATCGTTATGTTATGTGATTTTTGCTTTCCACGTCCTAATATTCTTTTTATATGCTTTTTTTTTCTTATTGTGGACTCAGAATTAATCAAAAGGAAAGACTCCTCGTTTTCCAAGTTATCATTGTTGTTGTATTTTTCATTCCACTCTTCGTGTTCTTAATGTATGCTACTTTCATGCTTCCCATTTTGACATAGATTGCAGAAGTAACGTAGACAAAATATTAACGTGTCATATGGAGAAATAAATAGGTCAGGAAGAGGTATAAAATAGCTTCCCACATAGACAAGTTCATGAGCCAAGGAGTGTCCGGGAAAGAGACATTTTGACTTTGCATTTGCTATAGAAAATGAAAAAAAAAAATCATACAATCAAGCCAGTCTTCTTGCTCCCCGTGGCATCTAATTTTGTTTTTATGTATTTGTCGTTTTTTTTATGTATTTCTAAAGTCTGTACTCGTAATTACAAGAGAACATGTACTATAAATACTGTAGTTTGTTCGTACTCAAATGGCCTGTAACTTGATCATATAACTGGCCACTTTTATATCTGATATTTGCTATTCCTTCGATCCTCTCGTATCAGTCCTTCCTTCTCTTCACCACCACTGCATCTCTCTCTCTCTCTCTCTCTCTCTCTCTCTCTCTCTCTCTCTCTCTCTCTCACCAACATCACCACTTTCTCATTAAGACGTAGTACAGTGCCTTCCTTATCCCAGTTATATCTGCTCAATAACACCTGCGCCTCTCTCTCTCTCTCTCTCTCTCTCTCTCTCTCTCTCTCTCTCTCTCGTCCCCTCCCACACCCTATATCATCAACCCCCGTGTCAGTGTACTCCGCTATCTTTCACTTTATTCGCGCCATCATCCTCACGCAAGTTTTGACAGAAGTTAGGGGGAAGCACAAGAAAGACGCTGCTAACTGCGGAATAACTCAGTCCCTCGTGTTTTTAAAGTTTATGGGGTTTAAGTTACGTTTTTTCTTTATTATCTCAACTAACTGAGCCACAAGTTATGCTTCTTATCCTCTATCTTAACTCATAAAGACACGAGTTAGGTTTCTTAGGCTTCATCTTAACTCATAGACACAAGTTAGGTTTCTTTATGCATTATTTTAACCCATACAGACCCAAGTTAGGTTTCTTATTCTTTACCATAACTCATACTGATAAAAGTTAAGTTCTTTATCCTTTATTTTAATTCGTATTGTCACATATCTCCTTCCTTTATTCTTTATTCTTATACAACCATAATTTACGCATTTCATATATCTTAATCAGTTCCATCATACTTTTGAATACCAAAACTAGGGTTAATGACGGTTGTAAAATCGATAAACTAAAATTATATCTGGAAGTGTATTATAATTGATTTTGGATACTCCGTAACACCCTTTCCTCTGAGACTTATTTTCAGCATTACACCTCAATATTACACCTCAATATTCTTTACTATGCTGTTGCTGCAAAGTACACGTATGTATGTTAAAACGATGTTAATAACATCTATCTATCTGTCTGTCTCTGTCTATCTATCTATCTATCTATCTGCGTATCTGTCTATTGCCAGACGCGTCAGTCCTGCAAGGCTTGGCCACAAACAAAGTGCCTCCACGTCAATAACCTACAAGGAGATATTTAGGTATAACGTGCAAAATGAATTGCAAGGGAAGATTTGTTACGAGAGGTGCCAATTGTGAATACGAGACCTGCATCTTAGTGGGTCAAATTCCCGTAAGCATTGAAGAATTTATAATATTTGTAATTTTTATTTTTCATTGCTTCACAAAATCATTCCTTCGTGTATTAATTCTCTCTCTCTCTCATTTATACAGTCATTATACAGCAGACATACGGGGAAATACTAGCGGGTTAAATACAGAAAAATGCTAGTAACGAAGAAGTGCTTGTGTGCCTGCTTAACGGGCTGTAATAGGGTCGTTAATGTGGGTGGTTGATGCGGTGGTCGTGAGGGGTGAGTTAAGAGGAGAGGCGGGTCAGTTAGGATGGTTGTTAGGGTTTCTGTTCCTGTTTGTGGGGAGTAGTAGTAGTAGTAGTAGTAGTAGTAGAAGGTAGTAGTAGTAGTGGTAGTAGCAGCAGTAGGCAAGTAGTAGTAGTAGTAGGGTTTATCTTCCTGTTTGTATAGTGATCGCACCTTATAAGTAGAAAGTAAGTAGTAGTAGTAGTAGTAGTAGTTGTTGTTGTTGTTGTTGTTGTTGTTGTTGTTAAGGCCCCAGGATCATCTGAAACGTGAACCCAGTGGACTGCAGGCTTAAGTTGTCCTCCTTCGGTCCACCATCCTTTTGGGGGGATAGGGAGGAAGCTGAGGGATGTTTGTATAATCAGGCAGTGGAGCCTTCTGGTTGTCAGTGCCACCACGTGAAGGCGCCCCTCTCCAGCACAGGGTAGTGAGATTTTGATGGCACTGTGATTCTTGCGACATAGATTCTTTATTTCTCTTTATTTTTATCCTTTACTAATAATAAAAAAAGTGTACCAGAATAATTTTTAACGATTTTGGAAATTTGTAACTCGAAGGTTATAGAAAAATGAGACAATTTTCTGGTCCATACTGTATCCCATCAATTTTATTTTTTATCTAGTCACGAAGAAGTGCTGAAAATATTCCTTCCCTGTATCTTCTTTTATTAGTCACGAAGAAGAGCTAAAAAAATCTTTGTGTATATATTTAGTGATGAAAAATTGCTAAAAATCTTTATGTGCATTTTTTTATTTTTTTATTTAGTCACGAAGAAGTGCTAAAAATTATCTCTAAGCTATATATTTTTCACAAGAGTCTTTACTACTCACTACATCCTTATTACTTGAGCTGCACATTTGTAACAGCATTTTTCTTTAATTCTTTGTTTATTTTTATTTTTTTAAATTCTTCCAAGGTTAAATTTAGCGTGATATGACCCCACCCTGGCCTCACCCCACGCCCACGTACACACACACACACACACACACACACACACACACATCTCTCTCTCTCTCTCACACACACACACACACACACACACACACACACACACACGCACGCACACCCTATCTCTCTCTCTCTCTCACACACACACACACACACACACGCACACCCTATCTCTCTCTGTCTCTCTCTCACACACACACACACACACACACACACACACACACACACACACACACACACACACACACACACACACACACACAGCTCACGTCACTCCAAGCCTAGCCCCTCAAACAACAAAAATACAACAAAAACACACAGTAAGATTTGTCTCCTTACTGAGGTCTTGGCGCATAGAGACGTAACTACTTAAGAAATTACCGGTGTTTACATTAATCTTATGAGGCTCAGTAATTAGCTACGTAATTATGAAGTGATTATCAGTAAATGAACGGATCTTATTTTGGCTCTCTGTTAGTTTGTTTTTGTTTTTTCTTGGAGGGAACTGTCTTGCGGTCTCCTGGCCTTTGGTTCCTTCTACCTTGCATTGAAAAAGTGGACAGGTAATTGATGTTTGAAGGCAGGTGTGCATGGAATACGGTGTAATAAAATAAATTGCGATATCTCCTGCAAGTGACACATATAATAAAAATGAACATCAACAATAATAATAAAAACAAATGCGCCAATAAATAAACAATAATTAGCAATAACAACAGCAATAGCAACAACAACAACAAAAGAAAACAATCAGCAATATGCAAACGAGAGACCAACAGACGTAAAGAAAAAGTTAGTCTGAAATAATGCGAGGAAAGCAAAAACTCAAGGTCACATTAACTCTAACTGACAGCAAAGTGGCCTGATACCAAGTTGGCAGAGAGAGAGAGAGAGAGAGAGAGAGAGAGAGAGAGAGAGAGTAAGAGAAAGAGAGAGAGAGCGAGATGGTGCTGGGTGTTGGATATTACATGAACCAAACTTGAGAGGAATATAATTATGGAGAGAGAGAGAGAGAGAGAGAGAGAGAGAGAGATTTCAAACAGCCTAGCACGTCAGGACACCCCGTCTCTATTATGTACCCTCCTCTGTGCCAACACTTTTTCCAACACTGAAGTAAGTGCCAACACCAGCTTGCATACCCCCTAGTTGGTGCCACCCTCGAGAGCCGAGAAGAGGGAAGAAGAAGGAGGAGGAGGAGGAGGAGGAAGAGGAGGACGAAGAAGAAGACGACGAAGACCAAGAACAAGAAAAGCAATGTTCAAATAGTGTGACCTGCATTTGTTAACACACTAGCAAACAGGATCAATAGAACTAAGAGTAACCAAAAAACACGGGAGAGTCCAGGGGGGAGAGGGTTGTGTTTTAGGCATCAGCTGCTTGAAATACAACCCTCAGCGCTTGGGTATATGTTTTGAAATACAGGACGTTTAAAATCAGCGCTCTTCATCCGTCCTTGGAAGCAATAAATAAAAACATTTCCAAACTCCCGTCTTTTATCGGAAGAGTTTGCCTTTCTTTTTCTACGACGAGTGAAGAGTACTGATTTTGTTTACTTCCTGTATTTAGAAACATATACTGTATATACATCCAGACACCTTCTTCATTATTCCTCCATTAACAGCGTGAGAATAAGTCCACGTACAGACAGACAGACGTATCTTCTCAAACTTGGACGAATATATATGGGAAAAATCGAACCATCTGAAAAACCCACAAATAGAGATGGGGTTTTCATTGTATTTCGCCAGGTGTCAATATTTTTCGGACAACTGGGAGGATGTCTGTTACTTTGACCATACGGAACCCTCCTTTTTTTTTTTTTTTTTAATAACCATCCTTTACGCATTTTCGTGAGTCTTTGAACCTGCAAGAGACATTCGTAACTAAACTAAGCATCACTGTCTTTGCTGGATCACCTGTCCTAATTGAGATCACCTGAGACTAAATTGCAGTGAGATGTTAAGGTGATGAGAAGTAGTGTGACATTGAATAGGCCATGGTTTTTATATCTTGTCAGCATTTTTGTCTTTGTTTATCTTTTTTTTCTTTATTCTCTTTCTTACTTTCTTTTTCTTTCTCTTATTATTTTCTTTCTCTTCTTTTTTCTTTGTTCTCATTATTTCTTCCTCTTCTTTCTCTTTCATTCATCCTCTTCTTTTTTTTTCTTCCATTTCTTTCTCTTTCATTCTTCCTTTTCGTTCTTTTTCTTTCATTCCTTTCGTCTCATTTCTTCCTTTCTTTTTCATTCTTTCCTTTTGTCTCTTTTCTTTCCTTTTCTTTCTTTCCCTTCGTTTCTTTTCTTTCTTTCTTTTTCTTTCCTTTTTTTTCCATGTCCCATAAAACCTCGCTGCAAATACTCTTTCCAATATTCTAAAAAACCTTTGTGTTAAATAGGCATCGTAATTTTGCAAAAAAAAGTAACTCCTCATTCACGATACCCTTTTCACTCTATCTTTACCTAGAATTACCATCTCTCCATCTTTATTACTGAGTTGTAGCAAGTGATGAACGCTAGAAGATGGTGCTGGTCAGGAAGAAGTGCTATGGAAAGATATAGAGCCATAGCATTGTCGTTGTGTCACTGAGCTACGTGAAACAAGCGGCAAAGGGACGAAAATCCGGGCCAGGTAAAGGTAACACGACAATAGCACGAGTGAAATTAAACGAGGCTGGATACAGAAACGTTTTGAAATACAGATAGACTCAAACCAGGGACGGCTTGATATAGAGGTAATTCAGATGTACGAGCGTAACCAGAATTAAAACTTAGCATAATCGTCAAGTGCGAGGTTCAAATGGATCTAGTTTGAGTGAGAGTGTGTTCCGTGTTATCGCGTAAACAGACTTGACATTGTGTGCCTTCTACTGTAGTTTGAGTGTATCTTGAGTGCGTTTCGTGGTATCGCGTAAACAAACTCGACATTGTGTGCGTTGCGTGGAGGCCTGTGGAGTAGGTGACTAATAACCCAAACAAGACAACACACAGCCAAGGTCACTGCCTCGTCATCTTCACCTCTCCTGACAACAAGAGAGAGAGTGCGTGACGCGAGAAATTGACAGCTTGTGGCCGGACTGTTTTTGCTGTAGTAGTAGTGGTAGTAGTAGTAGTGGCAGTAGTAGTAGTAGTAGTAGTAGCAGTAGAGTAGTAGTAATAGTAGTAGTGGTAGTAGTAGTAGTGGTTGTTGTTATTGTTAGTGGTGGTGGTGGAGGTGCTTTTTTTTTCATTCCTCTTTTCCTCCTCCTCCTCCTCCTCCTCCTCCTCTTCTTCTTCTTCTTCTTCTTCTTCTTCTTCTTTCTGACTCATCTTAACGCTAACTTGGTGGACTGCAGGCTGAAGTTATCCATGTCTCGTTAACACCATCCGTCTTTCGGGGGATAGGGAGGGAAATGAAGGGCGTTTGTATAACCTGGCAGCTGAGTTTTCGTCTGTGTACCCTTTTTTGCACTTTTTTAAAATCTAGGAAAGGCTAGGTTGGGTTAGCTTGTTAGTTAGGTTAGCTTTGTCTTCATAGTATTGGATTAAGTTAGCTTGTTAGTAAATTAGGTTAATCTGTTAGGTTAGGGGAGATGAAGTTAGGTTAGAGTAAAAACAGAAGTGAAAAAAGTGGAAGGGTGATCATCCTGCAAAAATCAAGCTTAACCAAGAACGAAAAATCTGCTAGCCAGCTCTATTCTCTCTCTCTCTCTCTCTCTCTCTCTCTCTCTCAAACAAACAAACAAACAAACAAACAAACACCAGAGCAAGATCTCAAGGTCTCTCGAAGGTCGTATCCTCCTGACAGCAACAGCACTAATTCGTGTGTGTGTGTGTGAGAGAGAGAGAGAGAGAGAGAGAGGAGCATGGAGACGATAATTAAGGAAGCGTAACCAGGGAAAAAGTAAAGATAATTGAGCAAGGAAAATAACGAGAGACGATAAGAGAAGAGGAGATTGCAGTAATGTCTTTTGAGAGAGAGAGAGAGAGAGAGAGAGAATTTTATTAATCCTCAGATGAACCATACGACTTTTTTCATTTAAGAGAGTTATACCAACCCGAGAGTGTTAATACCTGTACAATTGACCCTCTCTTGGTGGGGACAACTCTCCATCTCCTATCTACCATCTACCACTATCTACTGTCTACCACTATCTACCATCAACCAGTCTGCCATCTACCACTATCACCTACCTACTATCTACCATCTACCACTATCTACCATCTACCACTATCTACTTCTGTCTACTATCTACCATCTACCACCAGTCTTATATTCAGTTCTGAGTCTTAAGAGCCTGAGAGAGAGAGAGAGAGAGAGAGAGAGAGAGAGAGAGAGAGAGAGAGAGAGAGAGAGAGAGAGAGAGAGAGAACGACTGGGCAGGGCAATTTTCATACTTGAGGACTGGGGGGAAAATAGGAAATAGGGGACATGTGGGTATAGGGTGACATGGGAGGGGAATATTTGAAATGGGGAATGAAAGGACATGTGGGAAATAGGCGGGATTTGTGGGTGTAGGAAGTGAGTGACATGGGGAGGGGATTATATGGGGAAAGAAATTTGTATATAGGAAATAGGGGACATGTGGACATAGGGTGACATGGGAGGAGAATATCTGAAATGGGGAACGAAGGGACATGTGGGAAATAGGGTGGATTTGTGGGTGTAGGAAGTGGGTGACATGGGGCGGTGGTGGTGATATGGGCTGGGAGGCAGGGTAAACAGCTGTGTTATCGGGAGCAAACATGATAAGGGAGAGAGAGAGAGAGAGAGAGAGAGTCAGTAATGTTCAGAAAAAAACACAAAAGGGAAGAAGGATCACACACACACACACACACACACACACACACACACACACACACACACACACACACACACACACACACACACACACACACACACACACACACACACACACACTGGGGCTCGGAAACTGAATGCACACAATTCAGTAACAACAGATATCAAGTAATAAAGCAATCCATTAAAATAAAAACCATAAATAAAGAAGCAAAGGAGTAATAAAGGAAAAAAGCAATAGATAAAAATATGAGCAGAAAAGAGCTTAAAGTGACAGATAGACAAGGAAAAAAAAAATACGTGGAAGCCAAAAATAAATAAATAAATAAATAAAAGAATAGCCTGAAATTGAGTGATGTGCACGCAAAATCAAAGTCCGTGAAAAACGAAAGGCGACTGATCTGCACGCAAAATCGAAAAGTGCGTGCGTGAGTGCAAGCCAAAATGCGTGTCCCGTCCACCAGCGGATATATCCATCAGGGTCTGTATTTATAAACTTTCTTGAACTTGTGTGTGTGTGTGTGTGTGTGTGTGTGTGTGTGTGTGTGTGTGTGTGTGTGTGTGTGTGTGTAAGATTCTTTGTGTATACGTTTGCCTTTACTCATTCGGCAGCTTAACACCTAATAACACTAGAACCAGCACTGTAAGATAATAATAATAATAATAATAATAATAATAATAATAATAACAAGGATGATGATGATGATAATAATAATAATAATAATGATAATAATATAATAATAATAATAATAATAATAATTATTATTATTATTATTATTATTATTATAATACTAATGATAATAATAATAACAACAATAATAATAATAATGTAAATAATGAACTGGTAAAAAATGATAAACAGATCGACATAGGATGCTAATTATTTTTTCTGGAGACGAGGAGACATAATTTGGAGACACTGATAGCAAACGAACACACACACACACACACACACACACACACACACACACACACACACACACACACACACACACACACACACACTAATCTGTAATAATAGTTAACTGTCATGAAGACTATGTTAATCCATCCACTTCCTCTTCGGCCATCCCCTCTTCCTCCTCTTCGGCCTTCCCCTCTTCCACTTCTTCGGCATTCACCTCTTCCTCTTTTCTTATACCTCCATTTCAGATACTCTTCCTACTTTCGTCTTCCCCTCTTCCTTCTCCCTTGTACCTTCATTCCTATTACTTTCCTTCCTACATGATCTTCACCTCATCTCATAACGTGCTCATTCCAATGTAATCTTTCAATATACATTTTTATAGAACTGATTCAACTGTTGTAATGAAGCGAAATAACAGCGCACAAGAGAAGGTTATTATTGAGTATGCAAAATAAATCGCTAAGAACTGGACCCTTTTTACTTTAACTTGGCCTAAAATTTCCCCCACTCAGTCTCACGTGCATGCAGAGTTGTAACATTAGATTAACACTCAGAGATGGGGTGCTAGTCACGAAGAAGTGTTGTGGAAAGAACGTAAAGCCTCGGTATTGTTTTTTTTTCCTCCCATTTAGCAACGTGGAACAGACTAAAATCTGGGCCATGTTGGTATAAAAGTCCTATAGATCCCAAGAAGTTTATTTTGCTCTCTAGACCCCGCTCGTTAATTTTCTTTCGTCTTGTTTGTCAGTCGTTGCAATGCTGAGAGTTGCAGCGTCATTTTTCATGCATCTCGTTAGTACTCGTCGCCGTGGTCGCCTCATTACCTCATTTTCTTATTAGTGTCGTCCCCCTCGCCCTAATTCTCCTTGACTCCGTGTTGTTTTTACTGCTGACTCACTCCTGTAAAAAAGCACACGGATGCCACACACGTACACGGGCACACAGACAGACAGACACATGCACAGACACACACAGACAAACACATGCACAGACGGACACAGACACACATGCACACAGAGAAATAGATGTAGACTGCGATGTACACACACAAAAATATACATCTACACATACACTTCAACACATAAAAACAGACACAGACTCACGTTCAGACACAAGAAAGCACACACACCGGTAGACACGTACATTCTGCATACATACATACATGCATGTATGTATGTATGCATAATGTATTATTACATGCGTAATTACATGTTCCCACAAAAACAGACTAACAAACAAGCAAATAGAGACACACAAATACACGCGCGCTCTTGGAATTACTGTACTCATGAACACACACAGAAGAGGTCATGCACACCCATGCACAAAAACATGTACATGTAGTTATGAAAACACACACACATGATTGCACAAAAACATACACGTTATGAAAACACACACACACACACACACACACACACACACACACACACACATATTCATGGCAGTTATAAATACACGCACAAGCACGCCACACATGCCTCGTCGATGCTCTCTCTCTCTCTCTCTCTCTCTCTCTCTCTCTCTCTCTCTCTCTCTCTCTCTCTCTCTCTCTCTCTCTCTCTCTCTCTCTCTCTCCCTCCCCTGTATTTCTTCATCCTCAGCAATTGCATAGTAAGTTAATTTCAAGGTAGGGCCACCTGAAGAAAAAAGTGGTATGGAAAATTGTGTATCTCTCTCTGTCTTTCTATCTATCTATCCACCATCTATCTGTTATCTGGCCATGTCTGTGTGTCTATCTGTCTTATTTATCTATCTGTCTCATCATCACCCGTCTGTTATCTGTCTGTCTGAATGTATGTCTTATCTGTCAATATTCATCTTTCTCTTATCTGCCTCACTGAATATATGTGTGCCTTTATCTATCTATCTATCTGTCTGTCTATCTATTTCTCTGTCTATCTATCTATCTCCTGATACATGACCTCCCATGGAAACACCAAGGGGAGGTCAGGGCGTGATGGGGGCGAGGAGGGGGGGCTCAACTTCTATAATTGGGGGCCTTGGCGTCCCCCTCCCTGCTGTAATAAGGCACGCTGGGGACGTAATTAGCTGGGGATGGGTGGTGCTGCGTGCGTGCGCGTGTGTGTGTGTGTGTGTGAGAGAGAGAGAGAGAGAGAGAGAACACGGGGTGAGGAGTTTGCGTGAGAGAGGAAAAGGGAGTGAGGAATTGCGTGTGTGTGTGTGTGTGTGTGTGTGTGTGTGTGTGTGTGTGTGTGAGAGAGAGAGAGAGAGAGAGAGAGAGAGAGCTAGGGGTGAGGGGTTTGCGTGAGAGAGGAAGGGGGAATGAGGAATGTGTGTGTGTGTGTGTGTGTGTGTCACTTTAACTTAGCTCAGATTTTCGTCCTTTAATAGCTTTCAGTTACGTAGCTCAGTGTCAGCTAGCATCATATTCGAGTGATAATCTTTCGTCTTTTTGTAACTTATTTCACGTGGTTCAGTTGGAGGAAAAGATACTACTTCTACTCCCTTTCCATACGTCTTCTTCGTGACTAGCATCATATTCTAGTTTTAATCTAATGTTACAGTCTAGTATTCAAGACAGAGGTGACAATTTTAGGCCAGGTTAGAGTAAAAAGAAGACAGTATGGTTTGCACTGCCCTTGTTAGTTGTGTTTGGAAAGTGTGTTGTCGGAATGAAAGGGCTGCTGGTATGGAGGGAGGTGGGAGGTTGTTAGTGGGAGAGCTGGGAGGATGGTCGCGTGGGAAAAGAGGAGGGAGTGAAGATTTAATAAGGAGTGCATTGTCCTTGTTAGGGGGAAGTTGGGAAAGTGTTGGGAAAGCCTGTATAGGAGAGACGGTGATATGGAAGTTGGAAAATGGAAGGAAGTTGACTAAGTGGGAGAGGAGGAGTGAGAGGCTTGCATGGGAGAGGAGGAGGAGGAGTTGAGGATTTGTAGGACGTGCATTGCCCTTGTTAGGAAAGTTTGTCGTCTGTAAGGGTGTTGGAGAGAAATAGAATTTTTAAAAGTGGGAGAGGAGAGGTGAGATTTGCGTGGGAGAGAACGAGGGATGGAAGAATTAGTAAATATTGCAATACCCTTGTTAGGTGAAGCTGGGAGAGTCTGTATGGGAGAGAGGATGATGTAGAAGTTATCATTGTGGGAGTGCAAGAGAGAGAGAGAGAGAGAGAGAGAGAGAGGAAAAGCGTGTCGCGTACCGTGTATGTGGTGGAGATTTTGAGGGGCTGGTAATGAGTGAGTGTGTGTGTGTGTGTGTGTGTGTGTGTGTGTGTGTGTGTGTGTGTATGTGTGATGAGAAACCATGGCAGTCAAGGGATGGTTTCTTTGCCTTTGTTGTCATCCTGACTTCATGACCTCTGAAATAACAAAAACATTAATTTTATCGTTATTTATAAAGAAAGAAAAGACAAACTCAGGACAGCTAGCCATGAGAGGGGAAGGGGAGGTGATGAGGGCGGAGGGGGGGAAGGGGAGGTGATGAGGGAGGAGGAGGGGGGAAGGGGAGGTGATGAGGGATGAGGGGGGAAAGGGGAGGCGATGAGGGAGGTAGGGGAGGGGGACGGTCAGATGAAGGGGAGTGCATCGTCCCCGTCTAGACTCTGAACTTTTGACCCTTGCAGAATATTGCATGGTTGCACACTGACACACACACACACACACACACACACACACACACACACACACACACACACACACACACACACACACACACACACACACACACAGAATTATCACAACGGCCATCACCAAAAACCAATATATCTGTCCTTCTCCATTCTCCTTCCACATTAGGACTTAAGTCGAATTTATAAAGGTTCTTAGCCAGGTCTTACGATGTATATAAGTCTCTAGAGCATTTTTATTTTTGCTTTTTCATTCTTGTTTGGCTGTGAATTGCTTAGTTCTCTCTCTCTCTCTCTCTCTCTCTCTCTCTCTCTCTCTCTCTCTCTCTCTCTCTCTCTCTCTCTCTCTCTCTCTCTTAATATGCCTCCTGGGCCTGTCTCCATCTTTTTATTTTTTTCACATTTTCCATTTCTCCTGCACTTAAGGCGTGTTTTCATAGCCTTGAGGTGGGGAGCGACGGTCTTACGAGCTCCTGAGGCCTTCACCTTTTTGTTGACACTGTTTTGCTGGCCCTGAGATGACACTTTTGCCTCCCACTGTTACTGAAAGGTTTTTGTTGTTGTAAGAGTGGTGGGTGACTCTCTCTCTCTCTCTCTCTCTCTCTCTCTCATATGTAACTCCTCTTCCTTCCCTTCTCCCCCAAGACACATAATCCATTTTTCTTTCTTATTATCTCACAGTGACTTTCAATTTCCTCTTTTCTTCCCAAATGGATAACCTTTGCTCTCTTTCTTTTCTCTCTCTCTCTCTCTCTCTCTCTCTCTCTCTCTCTCTCTCTCTCCCCTCCATCTGCATCACCTCCACATATGGTTGGAGAGAGGCCAGGGTATGGGTGAGGGGGGTTCGACAGGAAGGGGGGGACTGTTGGACACGAGGGTTTTACGGCAGGGAGGAGGAGGAGGAGGAGGAGGAGGAGGAGGAGGAGAGATAAATATAGCGAGGTAAAAGAGACAGTGGAGAGAAGAGAGGTAGAAGAGACGGGGAAAGGAAGGCTGAACAGTGAGACGAGGTGGTTGGACACGTGAGTTTTATGAGAGAGAGGGAGGGAGAGAGAGAGAGAGAGAGAGAGAGAGAGAGAGTGGCAGGAAGACATAAAAGGGACACAGGTGGTAGGAAATGACTGTCAGAGAAAATGGACAGAAAGGAGGGAGAGATGAGTTAGAGGAGGAGAGGGTGCGGGAAGGTAAGGAGGGAGGAGGGATGGAAGAGGAGGTAAGACGAAGAGAGAGAGGGAGAGAGAGAGAGATGGGTTCCCTATACATCTGTTGACGTGACTACCTCAATAATTATCACCAGCCTAAATTAACCATCCCCACACCAACTTAAACCTCTCTCTCTCTCTCTCTCTCTCTCTCTCTCTCTCTCTCTCTCTCTCTCTCTCTCTCTCTCTCTCGTTATATATATAGATAAATAGATATGTATGTATGTATGTGAGGATGTATATATGTATGTATTCTGTGTGTATGTAAGGACGTATGTATGTGTATGTATATGTATGTAAGGATGTATGTATGTATGTATGTAAGGATGTATGTATGTATGTATGTATGTACGAATTTTACCTGTAAATGTGTAAGAATAGGGAAGACATTACCTCTGATGACCTCTCTCCACCCCAGTCCACAACCATCACCTTATTGATATGATTCCTTTATTGATTCCCAAAATTTTAGCACCGAAGAATTATATGATATGGAGTAGAAATACGTGTGAAAACAATAATAAAAAAGTACATGAAATTCTCTGTTTGTGTTATTGATGGATTGGTATGATGTATAATTCATGTATAAAAGTGGGTTATTTTTTGAGTTTGTGTTATTCATGGACTGCAATGTTGTATAATTCATGTATAGTACTAGGTTCATTTCTGTGTCTGTGTTATTCATGGATTGCTATGTTGTATAATTCATGTATAATTAATGGCGTCTACTAAGTTATCATTTTCCTTGTTGCAGGTAAATAAGTGTGCAATACCTGAGTCTACGCTTGTGAGTACTAATATCCACTCCATAATTTTTTGTCGTATTCAGAGCTTGGTTAATTATTCCTCTTCATTTTTGACATACCTGCTGTTATATATTTTTTTAGGTTAGATGCTACATATTTAAAAAAAAAATCACATGCTTTTTTTCATTACTGGTTATCCTTCGAGTAGTATATTAGTCATTTATTTATTCATTTTTTTTGTGTGTGTGTGTGGAAAAATTACTCGCGTCCAAGGATGTCTCGCACTTTTCTTCTCAGGTTTTT
>NC_137056.1:41216719-41226719 GCF_032717465.1 Coenobita brevimanus
GAAGGAAAGAGAGGGAGGGAAGAGAGGTAGGAAAGAAGGGATGAGATATATGGAAAAGAAAGGAAAAGTGAAAGTTGGAAGGAAAGAAAGGAAGAGAAGATAAGTATGAAAAAAAGAGATGGGATAGTTGGAAGAGAAAAGAGGAGAGGAAGACTGAAAGATGGAAGGAAAGAATGGAAGGGAAGGGAAAGGAAGATGATAATATGAAAGAAAGAAAATATGAGAGGGCTGATACGAAGGGAAGGCTGGCGGTGTGGGTCAGAAGGAAGGAAGGAGCAATATTAGGTTAGGAGGAGAAGGGACGAAGTAGGGAAGGAAACTGCTAAAATGGGGATGGGTTAGACATGCGATAGAGGAAGGAGGAAGGGCACCATTTTTGTGATAGAAGAGGAAGGATGGAGGAAGGAAGGAAAAGGAGGGATAATGAAGGAAAGGAGGGTCGATAAGAGGAAGTGGGAGAAAATGGAAGATGAGTGAGATAAAACAAGGAAGAGAGATAAAACTGGGAGAATGTCAGCAGGAAGAGAGGGAGGAAGGAAGTAGGAAGGAAAAGTAGAAGGAAGAAGGAGGAAATGTATATGGGAAAAAAGGAGGAAGGGAGGAATGATGGTGGGAAACAAGGAAGGAAGAGGGTGGAGGAGATGTTAGAGAGAGCAGAGGAAGGAAAGAGGAATGGAGGAAGGAAGGAAAAAGATGGAAAAAGAAAGAAGGGAGTTTGGAAAGAGGAAATTGAAGGAAATAATGGAAGATAAGTGGGAAAAGGGAGAAAAGATTGATATTAATAGGAAGGAGAAAGGAATTGGAAAGAAAAGGAAGTTAGTAGGAACAAAGGAAAGGTAAAAGGAAAGGTGAGTGGAAGAAGAGGGAAAGAGGAGAGCAACAGAAGAGAAATTATGAAGAAAGAAGGCGATACTAAGAGGAAGAGATTATAGAGAGGGGAAAAGAAAAACAGGAGGAATGGAGGAAGGAAGGAAGTGAGGGAGGGAGAGAGAAGGGTGGGTGATAGGAAGAGGGAGGGAGGGAGGAAGGATGGCAGGGAGGCCAGAAGGGTGGTGAGAAGGTTAATAGCACGTGAAGGAGGTGGAAGGAAGGGAAGGGAGGGAGAGAGAGAGAGAGAGAGAGAGAGATGTGGGAAGTAAGAGAAAAAAGGAAGGAAGGAGTGGAAGGTAGCAATTACGAGTGATGTAGTGAGGGAAAGAAGGAAGGTGAGGGAAGGCAGGAAGGAAAGAAGGAAGCTAGGTTGGTATGAAGGAACTAATAGAATGAAGATACAGGAGGAAAGACAGAGAGGAAAAATAAATGGCAAAAAATGAAGATGACAAAAAGAAGGAAAGTGCCATGATTTGAGGATTGGTAGTGAGATGGAAGGAAGGAAAAGGAAGGAAGAGGGAAGGAAAACTGAAAAAAAAGGAGGGTAAGGGGAAGGAGAGGAACAGAGGCTGAAGGAAGGCAGGGCGATAAGAAGGGAGTAGGGGAAGAAAGGGTGAAATTAGGGAGATAAGGAGGGAAAGTTATGAGCGTAGAGATAAAGAAAAGGACAGGGAAAGAATGTATGGTTGGCGGAAAGACTAGGGAGAAGGAAGAGAGAGGAAAAAATAAATAGGAATTGGGAGAGGGAGAGGAAAGGACGAAACTGCAGGAATGAAGGTTCAAAGAGAGAGAGAGAGGGAGATTTCACACGACAGGTGAAATGTGGCCACACCTGCAATTAGCTTCCTATATGTTTTCCCCTCGTTTTGTGTGGCATTGTATTACTTTGGTTTCCTGTGTGTGTGTGTGTGTGTGTGTGTGTGTGTGTGTGTGTGTGTGTGCGCGTGCGTAGGGCAGGTAATATCCCCTTCTCCTTTCGTTTCTTTCTCATCCAAAAACTTTCGGACCGATTATCTTTTCTTTATTTCGGGTCGTTCCTCAGGGCAATTCGACCACTTTCCTCCCATTTTCTTTTTCACAAGCAACCGTAAACTTCACTAAATAATTACCCACAAATATTCTTCGTTTTTATCCTGACTTCTTCGCCGCGAAACACGAGAAAGGAGTAATGTGCTTTGTATTTTAATTCACACACACACACACACACACACACACACACACACACACACACACACACACACACACACACACACACCCATGTTTGTTCATCATCTTGCCGAGTTATGCAATCCCTGTCTGTATATAAATGCTTGAAATAACAGACCACAAAATGACACGCTAAATAAATAATCTTGAAAATAAGTCGCCCAGGAAGAGGCGCTAAGAACAGTCCTGAAAATGCTATCCTTGTCCTATTCCTCCCGGCCAGACACACATATTGACCCACCAACTAACATATGCAGGGTTGATAATACATTTCCTTCTTCCATTCAGTGTGTGTGTGTGTGTGTGTGTGTGTGTGTGTGTGTGTGTGTGTGTGTGTGTGTGTGTTTTCTTTCTGTAGCTACATACCTTAGTCCTGAATGGGTTGGCTACAACTCGCCTCCATGTCACTCTGTCCTCCGCTGTTAGGATGCCCTCCCTTCAACTCACACCTCAATCAGCTCATATACCTTTCCACCGTAACTATTCACCTCATTCTCGGTGTTCCAGTTCTCTTCCCATCCATCTCACTCATAAACTAGGAGAGAGAGAGAGAGAGAGAGAGAGAGAGGCAGACACAGACAAGACAGATGGACAGACGGATATAGACATGCAGACAGATAGATAGACAGGCGGATAGATACAGAGAATATTTAGATAGATAAATAATGACCTTTTTTTTTTTCCTACGTGGGTACCGTCAAACAGCCACTTTCACCTTAAGACAGACAGACAGACAGTGAAAGGTAAAAAGGTTAATACACCTACCTGTCCAACACCTGAGCTGACGTAAGTGGTGGAGGTGAACACAGTCCCACAAAAGCGATCATACAGAACACCCATACGAGCTCAGTCTGCTGGTGTGGGCGTGGGTGTGACAGTGGGAATTGGAAATGAGTAAAATAGAGGGTGGATACTGATTTGACTGAGCCGTTCCCTCAAAACACGAAAAATTGGCCAGTGGGGTAGACGAGGAGCGTTATTATGAACTCCTCTGTATATCAAAATACCAGAGAGAGAGAGAGAGAGTGAGAGAGAGAGAGAGAGAGAGAGAGAGAGAGAGCCGGGCAAGAAATAAAAGACAGCAAACATCAGAGACAAAAATTATAGGGGAACAGGAGAGTGAGTGACGAGGAAGATGAAAAGGGGAGGCTGGGAGCATCTTAGGGATGTATGCAAATTAGGTGTGGCGGCGATTGAAAGGAGAGTGTTTAGCTTCATGACTAACCGAGAGAGAGAGAGAGAGAGAGAGATTCGTGGATTTTTTTTTTTTTTTTACATTTCGTTGTTTTCTTAATGTTTTTCTTGGGGTTTATATTTTTCTTATTTGTGCTCCCCTGAAAAAGGCATGTTTCAATTTATAGCGTACCTTATTTATTTATTTATTTATTTTTTATTCCTTTTCTCCATGGCTTCATCCTGTACATCACATCCTCTTTTTTTTTTTTTTTTTTTACATTTTATATTTCATCCATATTTTTTCACTCTTCCGTTACTCATCCTTTCTCTGTTTATCATTTCATTTTGGTTTGTAATATCGTTCTATTAGTTTCTATTTTATCCACATCTGTCCTATCTTTTTTCTTCTTCATCTCTCAGGAATGTATCAGCTCATCCTGTTTCGTCATTCCCCTCATTCCAAACTTTACCTCCTCTTCCCTCTCCTGCTCACGGCCACACCTCACCTCCCACACACCCATTCCTCAGGGCTAATCAGGGGAATGCCACAAGGATATGCAGCAACACCCACACTCATTAGCCCCTTCAATCCCAGCACCTATTTTGTATAATCCAACCTAAGCTAACCTAATTTATCAAAGGGAACTTAATATGGCCCAGTCTAACCTAACCTAGGCTATCGCATCCTAATATATCCTAACCTATCCTATCCTAACTTAACCTAACCTAACCTAACCCAGCCCAACAAAATCAAACATAATATTGCCCAACCTAACCTAACCTATCCTGTCGTATCCTAACCCAGCCTAACCTAATGTAACCTAACAATTCCTAACCTAATTTAATCTAACCAAAAGTAGCCTAATGCCCAGGAATGCGACACGGATATCCTACAACATCCACGTCCATCAGAAACCCTCCAAATCCGTCATTTTTGTCAAACTTCCAACACGAATGCTTCCCGTCGTGTGTTGTGAATATGAATGTTTGTTGCTCCTTCTGCCCGAGGACTTCTTGCGTCTTGCCTGCTCGAGACGATTTACTTGCCCCATACATCTCAGCTGCACAGGTCAGTCATACAGGGTTTAGTAGTAGTAGTTTTTGTTGTTGTATATGCAACCATAGGCTTGTATGAACGTAACCTAGTGGACTCTGGCCGAAGTTGTCTGTCTTCCGCAAGCCACCATCTTTCTTTCGGTGGATAGGGAAGGAACTGAGGGACGTTTTTATAACCGGGCAAGTCCACCGCCCTCTCATATCGGTGCCACCACGTGAAGGCGTCTCCAGCACTGGGATTTTACTGTAGGTATGAGATAGGTGAGTATATTAAGTGTCCACCATCACATACCCAAGTGGCTGAATCATCCAAGACGCAGTAAGTGGCAATAAGTAAAAAATTAAGAAAGGGGTGATATGAAGCCACCAGTACCACTTAAATATGGCACTTTACGAGCCTACCTTCCAGTGCCACTTAAATATGGCACTTTACGAACCTACCTTCCCGTACTCAACTGACCTGAATCATCCAAGTGGCAGTAAGTGGCATTTCCCAGACCGAACAAGCGTGCCACAGTGATAGAAGGATGGTGCAACGGAGCCACTCACGGGGATATCTTGCACGCGTCGGTTGCTTCAGGTCCCGTGCAACCTGAGCGTGAATCATGCTGCAATTATGTGTTTCCGTGGCGTGTTGCAAGGTGAGGATTTATGAGTGGAAGGAGAAGGGGCCGTGGTCTCAGTTTCTGGTGCTCTAGCATTGCGTAAAAAGGTGAATGGATGCGGTCTTATCTCTAATGTTGCAGTGATGATGATGATGATGATGATGAGGGGGAGGAGGAGGAGGATAACGATGAGGACGAGGAGGACGAGGGCGAGGACGTGGACGAGGACGATGGTGATGATGATGATAGTGTTGACGAAGATTGATGATGATGATGATGATGATGATTTCGTTCTTGGGTTCCTTTTCCGTGCTTCCTTTGCCGTCTTTCCTTCCTTCTTTTTCTTCCATCTTTTTTTCTCATCTTAGACTCTTTTCTTCCAGGTTATCTTCCTCCTGTCTTTCTTTTCCAGTCCCCCCAGTTCTCATTTCACTGCCTGTTTTTCTCTAGTCTATTTTCTTCTTCTCTTTTCTCCCTTCTTTCAAAAATTCACGAATATTTGCGTCTGTCTTTATTTCCTTCTCCTGTGACCTAATTTTCTACCCTTTCTATCTTACTTTGTTTTCCTGACTTTTTTTTTTTTTTGTTAGCCGTTATTTTTTCTTCCTGTCTTTTTCATCTTCTTCCTCTAGTTCCTTCTTTATTTCCGGCTGTTTTTCCTCCTATGTGTCCTCTTTCTACTCTTCCTCCATGCCTTTTAGCACTCCCCCTACTCTCTCTCTCTCTCTCTCTCTCTGCCCTTCACATTCTTTCCCCTCCCTTTTTCTCTCAAGCATTTCCTGTCTTCAGTTCTTTCATACCATCATTTTCTTCTCCCTCCTTCGGTTATACTTTTCCTCCATCCCTCCGTCTCTCCCTCGCCTTTTCCTCCTCCTCCTTCTCCCTTCCTCTTTCCTCCTTCCTCCAGCCCTTCCTTCCTTCCTTCTTCCCTATCACCCTCCTCACCCCTCCATGGTTGTTTGCATAAAAAGGTGGTCAGATATGGGCAGTTAGCCACGAGGGGGAGAGAGGGGGAAAGAGAAAATGAGAGGGGACGAGAGTGGAGAGAGGGAGAGATAAGGAGAGAGGGAGAGAGAAAATGAGAGGGGACGAGAGTGGAGAGAAGGAGAGATAAGGAGAGAGGGAGAGAGAAAATGAGAGGGGACGAGAGTGGAGAGAGGGAGAGATAAGGAGAGAGGGAGAGAGAAAATGAGAGGGGACGAGAGTGGAGAGAAGGAGAGATAAGGAGAGAGGGAGAGAGAAAATGAGAGGGGACGAGAGTGGAGAGAGGGAGGGATGAGAGGGGGGAGAGAAGATGAGAGGGGAGAGAAGGGGAGGAGAGAGAAGGATGAGGAGCGATGGAGGTAAAGGAAAGAGAAGGATGAGGAGCGATGGAGGTAAAGGAAAGAGAAGGATGAGGAGCGATGGAGGTAAAGGAAAGAGAAGGATGAGGAGCGATGGAGGTAAAGGAGAGTGAGGTGACAAAGCGGGGTAGAGAGAAGAGTGAAAAGAGAGGAGTGGAGAGAAACTGAGAGAAATGAAGAAAAGAGAAGAAAATAAAGCAGAGTAAGATGAAAGAATTAAAAAAAAAAAAGAAAGAAAGAAGGATGGGGGAACAGGAGAGACAAGAATGATAAAAAATTAAAGGAAGATTTAGGGGAATAAGAGAAGAAACGAAAGTGAACAATGTTAACACCGAAGACAATGCCAGGTGCGAGGCAGAAGTAAGAAAAAAAGAAAGAAAATTCGTAAGAGACTGAAAGCAAGAAAGACATTATGAAAATAGTAAGAAAAGAGAATGAAAAAGAGTAATGGAGAAGTGATATTAAGGAAATGGTAATGGTCACAGGTATATCTTAATGTTTCGTATATGTATCTCTTAATGTCTCGTTTACCTGTGAGTTAGCATCGTTAATGACACCTGTATGACCTTCGCCTCACCTGGTCATCGTTCTTGTCTTTTCACATCGTTGGATTAGCACTGGGAATTTTCTTTTTAACATTACCAGGAAATAAAAAATGTCTTAACAGTAATTTCTATATCTTGTTTACTTGCTTATAACATTATTTGATACTGAGGGGAGTTTTATAGTTGTCTGTTTGTGTCTTGATGTAGTGCTGTGGAGCTACGATGGTTCTGTGGTTAACGTACACGGCTCGTAATGTGCGTGCTTCGAGGTAGGGGTCGATCCCATGCCCTGGCAGACATTTAAACTGCTGGTAGAATGTCCTCTCATGTGCCTGCATTTTTTCTCACCTTGTGGGTTCTATCAGTGGCATATGGGGTCGTATTCCAAATGGCTTTTTTTTATCATTCGTAACACCTCTTTCTTACCGATTTATTCTGCATTTTGCGCTTCGATATCTTCTTGAATGTTAATTATACAAACTAAACCAAAATAAGAAAAATGTAAACTGCCTGCAAGAGAAGGTTAGGGTGTAATATGCCAAATAAATCGCTAAGGACGAGGTGTTACGAAGCCTGCAATGTCACGTAGAATATGACACCACTCTTCCTACAGACACCTGTTACCTAGTCATACTTCACCAGCATGGGGAAGGATTAATTCTGGCCGTCACTCTCCCTCCGATGAGAAAATGCGGTCCTGCAGTGGGCTTAGTGTCTTCGTAGCATCGTGATCTCGTTGAATTAATAAAACAGGCAGGAAATAGCAAGAAGGAAACAAAATACGTCATCGACTTGAAGGGGTTTAGCCGAGGATGACAAGAACGTATGGCTGTATTCACGACTGGTTGAGGAAGCTCCCTAACACCTCTTTCTTAGCGATTTATTTTTGGGTATGGCTGGTTAATATACTTTTGTACTTTATTTTTGCAGAGTATGGCGAGCTTGGAAGGATTTATATAGCATGGAAAAGGATAATCAGGTGTAATAAGAAAACTACATCGGTTAGGATGAGGTGTTAGGGAGCCTCCTTGCCCGACGAGAATACGGACTTATGACTGTAATGTTCGTCCCTAATCGGATTCTACCCCCCACCCCCACCCCCACCCCCACCCCCACCCCTCAAGTGTAAGCGCCATTGTTTAAAGGATGAGTCATGTATCCTTTTACTAAGCGATTCATTCTGCTTGTTGCACCTTACTGCCCAATTCTGTGACACATAAATCCTTCCAATATCACTATAACTCTCCTGGCCTTTGGTTCCTTCTTCCTCTCATAATAAAAAAATAAAAAAATAACGTGTAAAGCGATATTAACCAGCCATATCCGAAAATAAATCGCTAAGGATGAGGTGTTAGGGAGCTTCCTTAACCGACGGGAATACAAGTCCTGGACGTGTTGAAGCCTTAACCCTTTCAGTTCGAGGACGTGGCATTTATTTTAATCTCGCTCCCTTTAAATGACCTTCCTGAAAAATCTTGACCCTTGTAGTGAAGGGGTTAATGAAGGCTGTATATAACTCCCTTGTCGTAAGAGAGACTGGGATACGAACACACTTACGATAAATTCCGTGTCGTAAGTCGGGTTTTGGTCGGGGAAGACAAGGAGGCTGTGGCACCTTCTTCCGTCTCCAGCTGTAGTGTCTTAAATAAATCTTGGGAGACGGAAATCACTGCAGGTAGTAATTCTTTTCCCAGGTCGATCTTCAGGTAAACGAGGACAAAATCATCCCTTGTCTAGCTCCTCCTGTTAAAAAGATATCTAAAGTTACGACGGGAATCGATCGTAAGTATGTGTGAGTGTCCATCCTCTTCATAAATTCGTCTGAGGCAGCAAGAATATTTCATTAAAAAAAAAAAAAAATCGGTGTTCTCTCGTAGCCAGAATTTTAACCTCGTCATTTCGGCTACGCATTATTTTATTCTTCCTAAATTCAGACGGTTTTTTCCAGCTGTGAAAGATTATTTGTGTTGAAAGGTAGATTTATTTATTCATTTCAACGTTTCTCCTTTCCTAAATAAAATTATCTATAGGTCCATGCTTAGATGGTAGGTTGATGATGGGTGGATGGAGATGAAGATAGACATGGCAAGCGTTCCTCAGTAATTATATGTGTTGAAATGAGGAACGCTGGGGAGGGAAGGGAACTGGTTTGAATTGCACGGAGAGCCTTGTCCAAAATTTGCCTCTGTCGCTACCAATTAAGTTCCTATCGGCGGGCGTTTGTCTTGCAAGTGGCCCTCTAGTTTCTTCGAACAACACGAAGCATCTGTGGCTGATCTTAGTACGCTCTTTGCTGTTACTTAAGCCAGGTTACCTCAAGCAAGGGCGGTAAAAGATTGGTATGGAAATCTAGCGGTTCCTTTCACGGCGCAAGGAATGGGTGAAGAGACGGAGGTTAATACTGCTATCAGTCTTCATTAATCTTAGGGGGTTTACAAAGACAGACGAAATATTACTCCTTTCGTCCAGACAGCTGCTTTTACCTCGCCCTTAAATGCTTGAAGTTATATATTCTTGCAGTGTGATAAAGGCAGTTGTCTCTCTCTCTTTCTCTCTCTCTCTCTCTCTCTCTCTCTCTCTCTCTCTCTTATTGTTAATGACTTCGTACTCACCTGTTCACTGCCAGATGAGAGTGTTAAATGCCATCACATAAGCCAATATCCCACACCTGCATCATAACCTAGACAGTGTTATCTCAAATTTACCTTACACCTTTCCATGTACGCCTGGCTTTACATCTTCTCCACAGTCTTGCCTCACTCACCCTCCTCACTCTCATGCCTTACACATCAAGTACTAACATTTGACTCTTTCATTTACCTCACTCCCTTGCCTCACACACACCTGATCTGACCTCCAGCCCACGTGTCTGTTCGCCCTCTCAAGCACGCACCTGTAAACACACCAGCTCCTCCCCTTCTCTCTCTCACCTTCCCCCCCCCCTCTCTATCTCTCCTTCTCTCTCTCTCTCTTCTGGGCCTTTCCTTCTCCTCCTCCTCCACCTCCTCTCTTCACCTCCTGCTTTAGCCCCTCTTCTTCTCCTGCTTGACTGAATTCATTGTCTTTACTCTCTCTCTCTCTCTCTCTCTCTCTCTCTCTCATTTTTTTTCCGCTCCTTAAAATTTTCTGTATTTTCTCCCCTCCATTTTCTTTCGCATATTTAATCAGCCCGTGTTTGGGATTCTTGTTTTTTTCTGTT
>NC_137056.1:41231719-41264219 GCF_032717465.1 Coenobita brevimanus
GAAAAAAAATCTAGGGACGTAGGGTGGTCTCCCAGGGTGTACATGATCCGGATTTGAGAGAGAGAGAGAGAGAGAGAGAGAGAGAAATAAAAAGAATGACAGCTAGAGAATAACATTTCCTTTTCCATGCGAACAATTGACGGTACACTGAAATAAAGACGCCCTATACTCCTGTCACTTTGATTTGGCCTAGAATTTCCATCTCTCCATCTAGAATACTGAGCGGTAACAGTAGATTAACAGTAGAATACAGTGCTAGTCACGAAGAAGTGCAGGGAAAAAGGATGTAGAACTTTCGTATCGTCCTCTTCTGGCAGTGACCTTCGTGAAATCAGCCGCAAAAGGACGAAAAAAAAGGACAAGTTGAGGTGAAAAGAGTATAGCTTCTTTCCCATTTCATTTCGCCATAGGTCAAGGCTGAACAAACGAAGAACAGAGTGCGGTATACCCGGATAGGTTTCTGGTATACCCGCATCATACTCCCAGATAGATGTGTGAGACGTGTAGATAGATTAAAGAGGCGTGGCGATAGGTACATGATACTCTTTGATGTTTATATGAGGCGTGTGGCTGGGAATGTGAGCCTCGATATTGGCTGCGGGGGATGGAGTTAGCTCATGAGGCAAGGATAGCTACACTGAGCAGGCAGGTGGCTTGGTGGGTTGTGACTCATGGATGGTGGGGGTCCTTGCCTGTTAACACCTCCTCCTTGGCGATTTATTTAGTAGAAAACCCCAGCATTTTATTGTATGTTACTTTTATCGTTTCAGTATTGCGTGTCACAAGTGGATATTGGAGATGTAATGTGCTGGATAAATCAGTAAGGAAGAGGTGTTACATAATCCCCAGACGAATTGAAAAGTGACCTATGGGAGAGGCAAAAAGTTAAGTCATGAGGCAAGAATAGCGCCACTGGGCAGGCACGCAGGCAGGCAGATAGATGGGCAGGCAGATAGATAGGCAGACAGATAGGTAGGCAGATAGGCAGGCAGGCAGGAAAACAGTTAGGCAGACAAACAGGCAGGCAAGCAGGTGTTGGGTTTGTGACTCATAAGGACTGGTTCTGCATGACTCACTCTCCTGTCTCATGAACCGTGTCTAGCCAACAACCCCAACCCCCTCTGCCAACCCACCACCACCACTATACTCCGTTCACCTTCACCTGGCAACTCATGGAAACTGGTTCTGCTTGACTCATCCTCTTGTCTAACACCTTGGAGGTCCTCATGAGCTGTGTCTGCCCTCCCTCCACTCCCAAACCCCCTCACACCACCACCACCACCACTACTGTCTTCTGCAATTTCTTCTACTCCAGTGGCTTACCTTTCCTTCCTCTCTTCCTTTTTCTTCTCTCTCTCTCTCTCTCTCTCTCTCTCTTTCTCTCAAGAAACTCCACATCCCGTCCAGCATCCCCCTATCCACTCACATTAAAAGTGCATTTACACCTCTCCACAACAACACACCCTTGTTGGCACTCACATCCTTCTCTCTCTCTCTCTCTCTCTCTCTGCCATGAACGCACTTGATTTTTTTATTTTTTTATCTTTTTTTTAGAATAAGTTCACACCAATTTACTCAGCTGAAGGAATTTTTGGCGTGCTAGAGGTTAATCGAAGCATTTTTCAACCTTCAGAATTGATTTGGGAAAGGGTTACAGGTATTTTCCATCCATCCATCCATCCATCCATCCATCCTTCTATCCATCCATCCATCCTTCTATCCATCGATCCATCCATGTACCCACCCACCCACCCATCCATCCATCCACTCACCCAACCATTCATCCATCCATTATCTACTCCTTCTTTGCCTCAACAGGAGCGTAATGACCTGGGGTAGTCTGCTCACTCCCGACAACCATCCTCGCTCGTCCCTGAGTGGCGTTATGTGACCAATAAACCCTAACCATCCCTCGAAATTAATCCATTTACGGGTTCTATTTAAATATTAGTAACGAGCAATATTCAGACACAAGAATTGGCCTCTGACTCACTAAATGGCAAAAGTCACCCTCCCATGATTCACAAATAATAATAATAATAATGATAATAATAGTAATAATAATAATAATAATAATAATAATAATAATAAATCTAAGCGATCACGTGAACTCCTAATATACAGGGTGGTCCATATATAACTCCCCACTTCCACTCCACCGGCCGATTTCTCGTGTGTTGCGGGTACGGCCCAGTCAGTGGTGTCAGCATCACCCTGCATCATTTTTTCATTTCCTACTCCGCATCATTTTTTTTTTCCATTTTCTACTCTGCATCATTTTTTTTTTTTTTTCATTTCTTACTCCGCATCATTTTTTTTTCATTTCCTACTCCGTTTTTTTTTTTTTTATGTCCTACCCAGCATCATTTTTTCATTACTTACTCCGCATTTGTTATTCATTTCCTACTCCAATGCCACAACTACGCCCACACCAGCCGAATGAGCCGTGGCCGCAACACGAGACTACCACTTGAGTTTCTAGCTAGTGAGGCGCTATTTAAGAACCACCCTAGTATGTATAGTAAATAGAAGCTAATCAGTAACTTGTATAGAGCTAAAATATTTCTCTCTTTGAAGCTGACATCTTTAATTTTTCTCCAGGTATCGTCTCTCTGTTTTATTTCATCTCTCATACCCCCCTCTCGTAGTGAAGGGGTTAATGAAGGCCTTATGGGGTTAATGAAGGCCCTATCTAACCCCTTCAGCTCGAGAACTCTCTCCCAAACTGAATAAAATCGTCTGGATATTGGAGGAATAGATTTATTATTTTGTGAGGAGATTTGCGAGGAGTGTGAAGTGGTAGATGTTTTGGCCACCACGTACGGGATTAAGGCGTCTGGTTGTAGGTAGATAAAATGATAGATATACGGTACATTCATACATACACATACATACATACACACATACAGATTCATACATACATAAATACATACACATATAAATACTGTACCGTACATACACACATAACATATAATGCGAAGATCGAATAGCAGATTGATAAAATAAAAAGACAGACTGACCAAGAGAAAATATACAGTAGGTAGACAGATTGCTCTTGGTTAGTGTAAGGGTGCATCCACACGTGTGCTTCAGCAAGTGGTGGCAAAGTATAAGCAACACAACAACTAACACAACACCTAACAGCCTCCAAGCATGATGGGAACAACAGCATCCAGATCATGTTGGCAGCATAGTGATGAAGTCTCAGCCACCTCGCTTGCACACACTCATCACATCATCTCTGCTGTCTGTCAGGTAGAAACAGCACTGAAACATACACCTCCATCTAAACGCCGCTCCATACATACATCCAAACCTCTTGCCAGATGTGTTTTCAATGCATGTGTGGACGCGCTCTAACGGGGTAGTGGAGCCACCCGGTTATGTCAGTGCCACCACGTGAAGGCGTCCCTCTTCAGCACAAGACAATATCAGTTAAAAAACAGAAGAAAAACATTGGAAATATCGTAAAGTAGTAAAAAAATCAGTAATGAGCAGAAAACAAGGCGAAAACGAAAATAAAGACTAACTACGCAGGAGAGCCGATGACGGACCTCTTCAGCGTGATGAGGTATTTGTATTGCTTGTTCTTGACGCCACCAGACGATTTTATTAAGCTTAAATGAACCCCCTGGTCGTGAAGGGGTTAACGAGAGCTGTATCGAACCCCTCCCCTTCGTCAGGTTTATCCAAGACTATTGAACATCGTCAGGGGATGGGAAGGTAACGTCCTCGGGCTGAAGAGGTTATTTACCCACAAAACAATTCGGCAAAGCGGCCAAGGTGGAAGAAAACTCAAGATGAATACAGTCGTCTGGGGAAATGAATAAAATTACAGTGATATCCTTGGACTGAAGGGGTTAATCACACAGTACAGGAGGGAAATAAATACTGTCACCCAAACCGGAAGTTCCTGTACTAGCACAAACCGGAAATAAGAATGGCTAGGGGAGGAGGCACAAACAAAAGCCCCCCCTCACAGTGAAAGAAGCCAGCAAGCCAACTTCAATATGGCCTTGACATATGCCACATGCCGCCCCTCTGCTCCCTCCTGCTGCTGCTGCTGCTGCTGCCTCTCTGCTTCTGCTGCTTGTGACTCTTGATGATCCTTGTTGCCAGATCAAGTTCGCTGGGTACATTTTAATTTTTTTTATTTTTCATTTTTGAGAGAGGGGTGTGTGAGATGGGGGGAGGGCAGCGATGTGGCAGAGGACAGGGCGACATGGAGGCGATTTGTTTGTGGCAACACCTTACGGGATTAAGGCGTCTGGTGATAGACTGATAGATAGACAGACAGACAATAACAACAATAACGTAATAAAAGTAACAGACAACAAAGACATGACTGGGATATTATTTAAAGTGAGGGCAAATAATTTCTCTTTGAATTCGATAGCACGTTCACTCTAACCTGGCAGACGTGGCTAACCCCTTTCAGCTCGGTGAATGGCCAGGTGTAATTAGAGTGGAGAGTTCCGATTCCTACCTTATATTTAAGACTTACTGAATATCGATGAACCTAGACCTTATACTCATGAAAGAGGAAGTCCAGTTCCGTCCCTTGAAAGCAGTGTAGTATTGTTTAGAAGGAAATATATTTGTTCACTGGTCCCTCATTTATTTATTTATTTATTTATTTATTTATTTATTAGTTATTGTCCTGTTCTCGTATAACTGAACTGAGGTACGCGTTATTCACCCAACTTGATGCAGAATTAAAATCAGTTACCAAATCCACACGTTCAAAGTACATTTATAGCTATATCGAGAACATACATAGAAACATACATACATACATACATACATACATACATACACACACATACATACATACATACATACATACACTAGCTGCAGCGAGAGTAAATCTAACTTGGCAGCTTCATTGGTGTTCGCGGCTGTTGCATCTCTTCACTGGGATCAAGGAGAGCAAGTTGCATTCACTCTTGGAAACCTTGCAAGTTGGCTGTATTATTGCGGATGGTAATGGTTTGGCCAGAGGAGAGAGAGAGAGAGAGAGAGTGCGTGACGACATTCATCTGTTTTTTCTTTTATGATTTGTGGCACACCTTGATAGTGGATTTGTGGATTTGGATAGCGGATTTGTGGATAGTGGATTTGTGGCACACCCTGATAGTATAGTGGATTTGTGGATTTGGATAGTGGATTTATGGATAGTGGATTTGTCGTACACCTTGACAGTATAGTGGATTTGTGGATTTGGATAGTGCATTTGTGGATAGTGGATTTGTGAATTTGGGTAGTGGATTTGTGGATAGTGGATTTATGGATAGTGGATTTGTGGGTAGTGGATTTGTGGTACTCCTTGGTAGTATAGTGGATTTGAGGATTTTTGATGGTGGATTAGTGGATAGTGGATTTTGGCACACCTCGATAGTATATGGATTTGTAGATTTGGATAGTGGATTTTTGGCACACCTTGATCGGGAAGTGGATCGAACTTTGGGGTGAATTGTGTGTGGAGTATATGATTAGGGTGTAGCACATTTGTAGCTTTGTCATAGTTTTTACTGTCTGATGGATAATTATGATATGCATTTGCGTGGAAAGTGTGCCTGTGAGGTGGAGCCAGGATTCCCAGGGCTCGAAGTGTCAGCTAATGAGAGTGTGGCCCATTTAATTAGGTAGATTTTGGTTAGTTCTCATCGTATCAAGTTTTCTCTTCCTTTCTGGACCTTATCACACCCCATCCTTGGGTGGGAAAATAGAGCTGGATGATGATGGTGATGATAATGATGATGATGATGATGATAATGATGATGGTAATGATGATGGTAATGATGATGATGATGATGATGATGATTGTACACCTTGTGGTAGGTGTGGGTGGCTACAAATCAAATGATTTCCCGTATCCCGAGAGGCACCTTACTGCGCTGGGTGGTTACCATAACCAAGAAATGGACGCCAGGGTGTCTAGTTAAGACACTCCAGCTGGATATGTCCCATAAGGGTTTTAATTCGATGGATGGTTGGGATTTATTGCTCGAAATGCCGGTCAGGGATGAGTGACTGGTCATTCTCGCCTTAAATGTGGACTGAGTAGCCTAGCCCGGTCCTCTACGCCCAGGATAGGACAGTAGAGGGGGTAAAACTTTTGCTCACCGAAAATCCATCGGAGATAAAGATTAGTGAAAGAAGCAAATTTTTTCCGATCTGAAGTATTATAAGAGAGAGAGAGAGAGAGAGAGAGAGAGAGAGAGAGAGAGAGAGAGAGGAAATTCATGACTACGGAAAAGTTGTAGAATGTAAGAAATTTTAGAAGAGTTAGTCGGGAATAAAGATAAGATTTTAATTGAATGAGCATACAGATATCGAGGAGACGAAGATTGGCAAGAGATATTGTGTTACCTGTACAGTATTTGCACAGGTAAAATAAACATTGGGTCGATATTGGGGGTGACTTTGAAGATGACATCCCGGATATAGACTAATGGAGCCGCAGATCACCTGAGGCCTCACCTGTCAGGAAGATTTGACCTCCTCTGAGATGATCCTGTACTGTGCCAAATAAAAACTATATATATATTTTTTTTAACACGCAAAGGGAGATGGGGAAAAGAGGTAAAAATATTAGTTATTTAAAGACTTGCAATATTTATAGAGACGTAAGGCAGTCAGAAATTTCATTTGAATTGAAAGCTTATAAATATATATATATAAGTAGAGAAAATGAGACAAAGAAAAAAAAGCTGATGAGATAAAATGCAGGACAAGATGAAGATGCAAAAGTTATAAAATCAAAATGGAGGAAATTAATGCTTTTTTTTTTTTAATTATACGCCACATTTATGCACACACAACCAACTCAGCGAGAAAATGTTAAGTAATTTCTGTGAGATGTTCTGATCTGACACAAAAGCATCATATCACGTACACAGAATAATAATAATAGTAATAATAATAATAATAATAATAATAATAATAATAATATCATCATCATCATCATCATCATCATCCGGACCTCCTTTCCCACCCTAGGGCAGGGTGAGGAGTAGCAACGTCCCGACTGCCCAAGTTTGCCCAGTCCAGAGGGTCACGCTTCCATTCACTTATCATTCAAGTCCCGGGAATCCTGGCAGTATCTGATACGCAAGAAACATTCACCACATTCCGTAGCTTCAGTTAAACGTATCCGATAGTCAATCTGGACGCTGCCACGTTAAAAAGGAGTGCCAAATCCCTGATTATGATGCACTTCTTCTCACAACATTCATCCAGATAGCTCGATCTCTTGTCAGTTCCCTAGCCTCACCGACTTCATACCTCTCTTCCTCACACACTCATCCACCATATCTCTCCACCTTCTCCTTGGCCTACCTCGCCTCTTGAGGCCCAGTAATAATAATAATAATAATAATAATAATAATAATAATAAAGCACATAGTTGATTTAACCACCATGAAAACTAAACAGGTAAAAAAATACATACTTAGAACATCACACACACACACACACACACACACACACACACACACACACACACACACACACACACCTCCGTGATCTGCATAGTTGATAAGCCACACCTTCCCCTGGGCGAGAGCAATCATCCTGCCCCTCCCAAAAACATAGTACAGGCAGAATACAGTGTTACAGTGTGTTTACTCTTACCTGGCAAACATCCCTAACCCCCTTAGGACAGGTCAGGTGAGTTGATGTTCAGGTGTAGTTAGAAAGGTAAATCTGATTATATCCTGTTCATTTTACCTTGGCCTAAAGTTGCCATCCCTTCGTCTTGAATGCTGAGGTATAACAATAGATTAACACCAGAATATGATGCTAGTCACGAAGAAGTGCTACAGAATGAATGAAGAGCCACAGAGCCATCTATGAGAAACAAGTCACAAAAAGACGAAAATCTGGGGCAGGTTGAAGTGAATAGAGTCTAGTAACCAAGGAGACTCTTCTGCCTCGTCGAATTAGATGTAACGATGACAGTATTGAGGTTATGGTAGTTGCCCAGTCCCGTCAGATGAAAATAAACCGGCTAATGTATTTTCCCACGTACCTCTGTCTTCATATGGATTTTTTTGTGGTGACTGTGACTGTGGTGGAGACTGTCTATCAATCTGTCTATCTATTTATCTGTCCGCCTAGCTATCTGTATGTTCATCTCTCTATTAGCCTATCTATCTGCCTATATATCTGTCTGCTTATCTATCTCTGTATCTGTTTTGACAGCGTAATTGTAATCTCTATATTGACTCGTATCCTTCTAATGATGCTTTAAATATATGACATTACTGAGAAGAATCTTAAAACTAACACTTTCACCTCACACACCTTCAAATCGCAGTTTACATTCTCTCTCTCTCTCTCTCTCTCTCTCTCTCTCTCTCTCTCTCTCTCTCTCTCTCTCTCTCTCTCTCTCTCTCTCTCTCTCTCTCACTTTATTATTTCATTAAACCTTCAATAACTTACACAGTGACATAATCAAGATGGAGTAAGCATTCCTTTAGTTAGTTTCATCTCTTCTACACCTCCTACCCTCCCCACACATACTTTCACTCTCTCACTTTCTCACTCTCTCCCTTTACTCCCTCGTACTACACACACGCTCTCTCACAAGCGTACAAACCTACATAACTTACACGCGGCCATAAATCTTTCTTGTCTCTTGGAGGCGTTACAGATTTGGCAAGGGATCAGCTGGGAAGTTTATTATGCCTTGCTGGTAGAGTAGATTGTGTGCCCCACCCTGTCCCACCCGCCTCCACCCATCCCCACCCATCTCTATCCTCTCCCACCCTCCTCCACCTTCTCCCACCCATTTCACTCGCTCTCTTCCCCCACCCTGTCCAACCCACCTCCACCCTGGCCCACCCTCTACTCTCTCTCTCTTCCCCCCACCCTTTTCCACCCTTTCCACCCGCAATTCACCCTCCCCTGCCCAGTCCTACCCCCATCCAGCAGAGGTTACTGGAGATACTAATCCCTTCGCTGTTAAAAGTAATCCGTAAACAGAAATAAAATCGTCTGATGGTACGAAAAGTAAATAATAAAGTTCACCGTACTAAAGGGGTTTAATATGACCCTCGCCCGTCCCGTCTCGTCCCACCACACCTCTTCCCAAGTTGACCTCTCGCCCTCCGTGGCCTCTCTCCCTCCGTGACCTCTCTCCCTCCGTGACCTGGGTATGTTCTGGTTCACCCCGATCCTTATTCATGAACCCTAACTCCTTACCCTTCCATCCCATCCCAGTCCCATCTCTTCCCCTCCTTCCAGCCCCTCTCTGGTTCCATCTTTTCCCATCCCTTTGACCCGCCCCGGTTCCCATCTCCTCCTCTGCCGCCCGTCCCATCCCGTCCCACTATACTTCACCAAAAACTGACTTCTTACCCACTTTGACTCATATCCACTCTTGCCCTCACTCACTCACTTCCCCCTTGACCCCTCCTTTACCCTGACCTCTCCTAGTCATAAACCGTCCTCTCCTTGCACCACTTCGCCTCCACCGTGCCTCCCTTCCGCCCTGACTCCACCCTGCTCCACACTAACCTCACCCTGATCAGCCCTACTTCACCCTGTCCTTACTCTGTCCCTTCCTTCTTGTCTCACCCTGCCCAACGCCTTCCTCATCCTGTCTCGCCCTACTTCACCTTGACTCCACCCTGTCTCTTGCTGCCTGGCTCCTCCCTGTCTCACCCTGCTTTACCCCTTCTCCACCCTGCCCTGGCTCCATCTTGTCTGGTTCCACTCATCTTCACTGTCTCTCTTAGCTTGTTGTCTTCTTACTTCGTCTGCCCAACATACGTCATACTCACACATCCTCTCTCCAAAATCTGACATGTATTTATTTTATTCCTCCGTATATTATTTCTCATTCTTCTTTTTCCCACACCGTCAAACTCCACTCACCTTTTCCACCTTTTAGATTTCAGGTGAATTTATGCAACTTTCTTTTCATTATTTCTAGGCCAAAGTTGCTGTGTCGTAATCTATTAATATCTTTCCTCCTTCATCCCTATTTCTCCCTCTGATATTAACCTGTCTGTGTTCTTCCTTGCGATCTCAATATAATAACAGCATCCCTCTCTTTACTTATTTTTTAGCATATTATCAACTTATCTTTATTCTCCATCTCAGTCTGTTAACACCTTCCCATCCCTTCAACCCCATCTATTCGCCGTCATTTATCACCTATCATTATTTTTCATCTCTTCCTCAACACCTTTTTTCACTCATATATTACCTTATCTTTATTTTACCCCTTACCACTCCTGCTCATCTTGCCTTGGCCACCTCTTTTCAAGGACACCCCCATCATTAGGTCCAGATCTGCCCCGTCCCACCTACCTTTTTTCGCGTCTTAAGTTCACCCAACACTGAAATCAACCATATCCCAGAACTGCCCCACCCTTATCTTCATTTACCTCTCCTCTTCCTCCTCTTGCCTTCCTCCAGCCACACGTCCTCCTCCTCTGTCTCTATTCCTTTTTTTCTCCTTCCTCTCCCTCCCTCCCTTCCTCCCCTTGCACCTGTCCTTCCCCCTCCTCTTTTATCTTTCTCCTGGTCCACCCTCCTTCCTCTACGCCTCTCCTTCCCCCTCCTCCTCTATCACTCCACTTCCTCCCCCTCTCTACGTCTCTCCTTCCCCCTTCCTCCTTTATCTCTCCTCTTCCTCCCTCCCTCTACGCTTCTCCTTCCCCCTCCTCCTCTCTCTCCCTCTCCTCTTCCTCCCTCTGCCTCCCACCACCTGCTTTCTCTCACCTACTGCCAAGCAAGACGTTCTAAAAGCAAGCGTGAGAGAGATTTAACTTCACATTTCACTTTGAGTTTGACGTCATGGTGCGAGTGTGTGTGTGTGTGTGTGTGTGTGTGTGTGTGTGTGTGTGTGTGTGTGTGTGTGTGTGTGTGTGTGTGTGAATGGGTTGGGGTCTGGGTTGCAGGTGCGTGTGTGTGTGTGTGTGTGTGTGTGTGTGTGTGTGTGTGTGTGTGTGTGTGTGTGTGTGTGTGTGTGAATGGGTTGGGGTCTGGGTTGCAGGTGCGTGTGTGTGTGTGTGTGTGTGTGTGTGTGTGTGTGTGTGTGTGTGTGTGTGTGTGTGTGTGTGTGTGTGTGTGTGTGTGTGTGTGTGTGTGTGTGTGTGTGTGTGTGTGTGTGTGTGTGTGTGCGTGTGTGTGTGTGTGTGTGTGTGTGTGTGTGTGCCTGGGTTGGGGTGTGGGTTGCAGGTGGGTGTGTGTGTGTGTGTGTGTGTGTGTGTGTGTGTGTGTGTGTGTGTGTGTGTGTGTGAATGGGTTGGGGTCTGGGTTGCAGGTGCGTGTGTGTGCGTGTGTGTGTGTGTGTGTGTGTGTGTGTGTGTGTGTGTGTGTGTGTGTGTGTGTGTGAATGGGTTGGGGTCTGGGTTGCAGGTGCGTGTGTGTGTGCGTGTGTAGATGTTCTTTTTTTTTTTTACTACGTTTGAGTAATCTAGTCATCAGCCGGTTCTTGCGTAGGTGTGTGTGTGTGTGTGTGTGTGTGTGTGTGTGTGTGTGTGTGTGTGTGTGTGTGTGTGTGTGTGTGTGTCCTTGCGTGAGTGCGTGCGTGCGTGCGTGCTGGGATGTTGGCTGCTGAAGTTATGTCGTGAAAAGTTGGCAAGTGTGTGGTATGCGCGATCATGTAGACCGATAGAAGAGACGGGAATAATATAATAGAATATTTTTTTTTACTTCTTCCATAATTATTTAGTTCCCTCTGAAATTAACACTTATAATTAGTCTCTTAAATCATCTCATTATTATATACTGTGTGATGTTGCGGTTAGTATGAGTTTGACAAGGTTTGTTGGATGAGGAAATTGGGTGAAATTGAGTAGTAATAGTAGTAGTAGTAGAAGAGGAATAGTAGTAGTAGTAGTAGTAGTAGTGGTAATAGCAGTAGTCGTAGAGGAGGAGGAGGAGCAGCAGCAGGAAGAGGGAGAGGAAGAGGAGGAGAAGAAGGCTCGTCTGTACGTTGACACGGTGGACATCAGGCTAGGGGATAGGGACCAACACTTAAACACTCCTGACAGATAGATAGATAAATAAATCGATAGTCAGATAGATAGATAGACTAGTAGATTGCAATGGTGCGATGTGAAACAAACGCACCCTCACTACCACTGCAAAGCTAGACAGAGAAGGGTGACGCAGTGGAGAGACGCAGTGACGGCCGGGACTAACAGACTCCTGACAGATAGACAGACACAGACAGACAGATAGACAGCTAGTTAGACAGATAAGAAAGAAGCACAAAGGGAGAGGTGAAACAGCGATAGACGGTGAAGGGTGACGCAGTGAAGTGACGCAGTGACGGCCGCCGGTAAAACACTCCTGACAGCCAGCGCGTCACTGGCCAGGCACATCCTGTTGTGACTGTCCACTGGCAGGCCTGGTCCCTCTCACTCTGTTTGGTCCAGTCACTCCTTACGCCATTCATTTAGACTTACCAGCATAATAACTCCAATCGAGACTTACGAACATAACTATTTTAGACCTACGAACATAATAACTCAGCTTTTGACGTACGTACAGAACTTTATATTTTACTTATTTATTATTTTATTTTAGACTTACGTACATAACTTTTTTCAGACTTACGAGCATTACTTTGTTACCTCCACCAAGGAGGATATGTTTTACCCAGCATTGGTTTGTTTGTTTGTCTGTTTGTCTGTTAGCAGGATTACTAAAAAAATTATGAACGGATTTGGATTAAATTTTGTGAAGGGGTGGGCCATGGGCCAAGGAAGAAATTATCAAATTTTGGGCCGGATTCCATACAATGTCTCTTAAAGTTCTCAGTGAATTTCATTGAACTTTTGTGGGAAGGTGGGCCTTGGACTAAGAAAGAATTTACTAAATTTGGGGGTGGATCCGGATCCTTTTTAATGGCAGTGGCATTGCCGAAGGTATGTGCTCTATGAGCGCTTTCTTGTTTTGAACTTTCGAACATAACTTTATATATACTTGCGAGTATACTAACATCTTCTCTATTTATACTTGCGAATATACTAACATCTATTATCAGGAAGTTACTTTTTTTTCATACGTGATCTCCCACGTTATGAAAAAAAAAAAAAAAAATCGAGACTCCTGAGGTCCATGGCTTGTTACTTTTTTTTTTCCACCCTATCCACAATTCAGTTAGATTTACCAGGAACCCCCCCCTCCAAAAAAAAAAAAAAAAAAAAAAAAAATTCTTCCCTTTCATTTGCCACACTGTAAAATTAGAACACACACACACACACACACACACACACACACACACACACACACACACACACACACACACACACACACACACATAGGGCATACCTTCGCCAACGCCAATGAAATATAAGATTTATTGTCATAATTCGTTCGTCCTACCAAACGAATAAGTTTACGGTCTCACATAGTCAGCCAGTTAATTCTACGGGCTTATTTTTCCCTGTTATTGAATCTCGATCACCTGCCTTCGTCTACAGTAGTAAAATTTATTGTTTTGTCTTTAATTCAGGTCCGGATCTACCTCAAAATCTAATAAACTCTTCCTTGATCAACTCCCCACCTATCGACTAAATTTCAGTGTAATCCAATAACACTGTTTTGAGATATCTTGTACACAGACAGACAGACAAATGTGAATGAATACAGAAAATCATGAAAAAAAATACGAGACCTGTGTTGAATGGTGTCTTTCAGTCACGGTTATTCTGCTCTGGCATAATAACATCTTTCGTCAGGAGGTGTGTGTGTGTGTGTGTGTGTGTGTTTCTTAGATCACTCGCAGTGTACCAAATGAAGCATCGTGACCCAAACTGAACGTAAACATTTCTCCATAAGTGTCACTGTGTTTGGTAATTAACGTATATTCAGGTGTGATTTCATATTATTTAGTTCAGTGAATGACAAAACGGAATATACTACACGTTCTCCAAATTAGAGCATACAACACTGTATTTCTAAGCTTTCTTCCAAGACACAACAGAAGTCTTAATATTTTTTACAAATTGTGCTGTACATCTTAACGTTTTGAACACCCCAGGGACAAAAATAAGTTCTCCTTGTCCACATTATTTTTCTTTCGTCTTAGCTTATTCTTGAAAGAGATAAATAAGTGGAAATGTACATAATGTTTGCTCAGTGTTTTTACCACCCTGCTTCAGAGAAAGGGACAACGCTCCCTGAAGGACTGTTCTTGGAAGTACTGTACATCTTGGTCTTCGTGTGTGGTTGCTTGTCTGTACATTGCTGCTTCTTTGTTCACGTCTATAAATGAATGTACACACTGAGGGGGGGGGGGAAATCAGTGAAACGGGTCACTACAAAGCTTTTTTTTTTTTTTTTTTTTTTTTAATCTGACAAACATCCCTGACCCCTTTCCAGCTTAGTTTATTGGAGGATTAATCTGACTAGTAACCAAGGAGACTCATGTCTACCTTCAAGCTAAAACTCATCGAATTCCATGCAGCCATGATTTAGTATTCAAGGTGTGAGAGTGATCCACTTCCCTCAGATGAAAACGAACCAACCGTAGAGTCTAGTGGTGTAAGGCGCCTTGAGACACGGTAAAAGTTAGGTGCTAAGTGAAGGGCGCATAGGGTCAAATCCCTACGAAACGATTAGGAGATTTTTCTGTCTTGTAATCCCACACGGGGCTTAATCCTATCCTTAAATATCCTAAACATCGATACCTTAGCCTTGGATTGCCTCGTCTCATGGGGGATAATTTTGGATAAAGAAGTAGCTATAGTGATTTTATACTTTCTTTGAACGGTTATATCACCTTATCATTTTTATCATATAACGTGAGGCATACGTACCTATTCCTAAATATATAATCCCTCTTATATATATGTATCTTATGGCTTACGTTCACTTTGGCCTGTCGGTAAACGTAGCCTAGGGTTGGAATTCTCGTCGGTTAAGCAAACTCCCTAACACCTTTTCCTAAGCGACTTATTTTACTTTTTACACCTTACTGCCCATCGCCTTGTCGCATAAATCCTTCTGATATCGCCATACTCTGCATAGATAACTTGCATAAGGATATCAACCAGCCATATCCAAATATAAATCGCTAAGGAAGAGGTGTTACGGAGCCTCCTTAACCGACGGGAACACGAGTCATGGTGCCATAAATATAGGTAGAGTACAGTGCTATAAATTGTACACGTTAAGTACAAAATGGGTTCCTATTGGCAGTAGTACATAGGGTGGGTGTATGTGACTCTATGGTGTGTGTGTGTGTGTGTGTGTGTGTGTGTGTGTGTGTGTGTCATGTATACCCACAGTTTCCCACACTCACTGCCGCCCAAATCATGTCTACACAGACTCGTAAAGTTAATCCCCTTGCTTTACTTCTCTCTCACACTGTCTTTCATTGCTCTCTCACTCTCACTTTCACACACTTTCTCTTTCATTGCCCCCTCACTCACATTCCCACACACTCTATCTTTCCTTGCCCCCTCACCCTCACTCTCACACACTCTCTTTCCTTGCCCTCTCACCCTCACTGTCACACACTCTCTCTTTCATTGTCCCCTCACTCTCTTTCTCGCACTCTCTTTTCTTGCTCGTATACTTTAATGCTCACAAGCTCTCTTTATCCATTCTTCCACTTCCTCTTTCCTTGCCTACTCACTGTCTCTCTCTCTCTCTCTCTCTCTCTCTCTCTCTCTCTCTCTCTCTCTCTCTCTCTCCCGTCCCAGGCATCCCAGTCTCAATTTTCATATCCCTAGTCCACAAGCTTCCTCTACGATAACATCAGCTTGCGTGAAACCTACAAAGCCACTAATTTTGGGTTATGCCAGGGTCTTGGTGGCTTGGTCGTGACTGGCTTTATAATGTACCCAAAGCCCGTGGTTGTAAAGTCAGGTGTGGTCTTTATTTACAACTGCACATAGCTTGCTTTACAGTCTACTCAATTTTCATGGTTGTACAGTAATATTAAGATTATTATTTACTCTACTGACGAATCGTTTTATAATGTACCCAAAATTCATGGTTGTAAAGTCATGTCTAGTCTTTATCTCGACTGCCAATGTCTTGTTTTAAATCCACCTAAAGCTCTGAATTGTAATGTTATATGTTGTCGTTATTTCCATCTGTCTCTTAGTTTCAGCTGTTGGCGTTTCTCTCAGGCTTCATATTGGTCTTTACGCTTATTCTTTCTCATGCTTGTCTTATTCCCCTTGTCTTGAGCATAAATATTCTCTTTCATATTTCGTCTTACTCTATATCTCTCCGTACAGTCGTTAATATCCCTCCTGATGCATGTCATTTTCTTCCATTCTAAACATCCTTAAGTGTCCTTCTTCGAGCTAGCCTCATCCTTCCCTTTCCTTAACACTGCCTTCATTCATTATTACCATTTCCTCAGACATTGCCCTCATTCCATCTTTATTTCCTTCACCTTTGGCCTCTCGCACACCACAACATTCTCTCTCCGCCATTTTCTTTACTCAACGCGTCCTTGTCCTTTTTTTTTTTTTTTACAGGTTTCCCATTCCGTGCCTGCCATACCTTTTCCATCCTCCTTCAGGTCTCCGATTTCGCCTCCGTTAGTTTCTTGCCAATCATCTCCACTTTTTCTCCAAAAATACCTCCTCACTATCTCTTCCATATCATTCTCTTGCCTTGCCTTCGCTCTGTCACCCTACCCATACCCTCTCTCCCTTCCCCAAACGTTGCTCTTACTTCCTGTCCACTTACCCTCACCATCTCTCCCTGCTATACACAGCGCACCATTTTCACCATCCTTCCTTCCCATGCACTATACCCTCAAACTAAATCCCACCCATGTCAGCCTACACTCTACACACCTCTCACCCGTTCGCTCTCCCACATATTTCCCTCCCCCCTGCTCCCATTCTCCCCGTCCCACCTATTCATCAGTCCGTCCCTTATTTTCCCTTTTACTATCTCCGTCTCTCACATTCCCCTCATACTCTGCCGTTTCACATGCTCCCACTCTCCCTGTCCCACCTGCTCCCCACACCTGTCTCTCACTCTCCCTTGTCACTTTCCATTCCCCTGCACACCACCCCCACTCCTACCAGTCTTCCATACCCTTCCCCCCCTGCTCATTCTCCCTGTCCCACCTATCCCCATAGCCTTCCCTTACTCTCCATTGCCCTCACCCTCCCGTCGCACCCCCTACATCGTAAAACCAGTCACCTTGCCACGGTGTACCGTACATAACATTAGGGACCCTCGCTATACTGAAACCTAACCTAACCTAACCTTTTTTTTTTTTTTTTTTTTTTTTTTTTTTTATGTGTCCGACTCAGGGCATAGGCTCCACAGCCTGCTCTCAAGGCCCAGTAGTCCTCCTACATACCATACTCCTCTCTACATGTCACCACTTCGGCGCTAACACCCACCGTCCATATTGAATACATGCTAGGGCTGTCTCATACAGGACTGGTGTATTGGTATTAGCGGGGGTACTTTTATGACACGTCGGCGGGTCATCTGGTAGATCAGGAAAGTCTGCTTTTCATGAAATTCAAATCCTTAAACTGTTCCCTGCCCCAGCCGGGATTCGAACCTGGGTCCATCAGGACTGCAGGCCGCCTCTCTTACCGATTCAGCCACCGCCTTACCTTACCTAATCTGACCTAACCTATCCGATCGTATCCTATCCTATCCTAGCCTCTCTTATCGGATCCCACCCTACCCTGACCTGCCCTAACCTAGCCTACCCTAGCCAAAGCTTACCTAGCCATTAACCTCATCACTGTGTGTATTTCGTGACAGGCTACCCAACAATAGATCAAACTTTCAGGTAACAGGGCACGATCACAGAGGGTCGTGGTTTGTGATATTTATTTATAAAATACTGATATGCAACATGGTACAGTCGCCTCCAGGAATCATGTTGCCCCCTGCCATCCCGTTCTCGCTCATCTGGCAACATTACAATACTCGTGTGGATACGCATAGGAGGCAGACAGCAGAGAGTTTTCGTATTAAATATTGTGATTCAATAAAGTGACACATTAACTTGTTTTTGAATGATCTGCGGAGGATAATACTGTATATAATTTTGGAGGAGGGCAACTTCAGCCTGCAGTCTACTGGGTTCACGGTCACCTGAGCCTGGGGCCATGGCAACAACAACACCCATTGACACACACACACACACACACACACACACACACACACACACACACACACACACACACACACACACACACACACACACACACACACACACACACACACACACACACACACACACACACACACACACACAAATCCCAACATACATATATGCATTCGCCGCATCGTTCCTGCCTCTTAAAGTGCACCTGCAATTCATTCATATGCTGTTGTTGCTTCTCCGTATTTATTTAACTTGCTCTTTGTATTTCTTAGTTCTTCATGGCGTTAACAAATATTCCTCCTCGTTACATATCTACCACGAAATAGATTAAATATAGTGTAAATGGTTAACGAATATGGCGTGGTTAGTAACGTCTTCAAAATATGTTACATAGCCATACTATAGAAGGCAAGAAGGTCGTGCCCTGTCTTATACTCTTCTATAATATACAATGAATTTTTAACCATAACAGCATACACATAACACGTACCGTACAGCAGGAAATTAATTAACTGCTTAAGCGATACAAATGAGGCCAACAAGAACGCAGGCCTGGTACAGACACAAAAATGTTCGTTTGGTTGTCCACTGCGTCTACTTCAAGCTTCGAGCATATCAGTCCTTTTTCCCTCCCTGACGTATAGCGAAGAATCATAATCTGAGACACATACCAAGCTTCTCACAGCTTTTAAATTTTAGCTGGTATAGGGCATGTCCGTCACCTTCCTCCCTGACGCATGAAATCAGAGAGAATCATTTATGTACAGAGAATTATACCAAGCCTTTCTTAGCTATGAAGTTTTAGCATATCCGTCTCTTCCCTACCTGACGCATCATATCAAGGAGAATCATCTAAGAGCAGAGAAGTATACCAAACCTTCCTCAGCTTTGGAATATTAACCAGTAGAGGAAAGTGAGATGCAGGAGAGGTGGAAATATTCACTGAACTTTTCTCTCCGTCTGTACACGCAAGTCCTCCCTTCTACATAAAACCTGGGATAAGATTCGCAAACGAACGCTTGTATGTATGTGTGTATGCATATAGTGGTGTATGTATGATTTTTAAAAGGAAGGACAAGGGGAGTGTAGAGTACTTCCTTGTTTTTTTGTCTTCCCCACCAAAACAAATATTAAGTATGAGAGTGAAAGTATCTTGAGATGTTGTTAGTTTTAGCTGAATTCCTTCCTTCCTTCCTTCCTTCCTTCCTTCCTTCCATCCTTCCTTCCTTCCGTATATCTACCTTTCATTCTTTCTTTCTTTGTATTTGTTTGTTTATTTATTTATTTACTTATTAACTCATAAGAAAAGATAAGGAAAATTACATTACAATATCTCCCACATCTCTCTTTCTCCCCATCATCAGGAAATCTGACTTACGACCAAAAAAGATCTTAAGTCTTTCTGAATTCGTAGCCTCAGGCCTTATCTCCCATTGCCCCTAATAGCCCCTTGCTGCCCCCTTGACGCAGATGGACGGGTGGCAGAGGGTTAGGTGAGACAAAGAGTGAATTGTGGTGGAGTGGCCAGGTGGAGTGGTGTGGCGGGGAGTGGGGAGTGTGGGTTATAGGCCGTATGTTCGTCAGCTTAGGAGGGTTTCAAGCGCATTTTCCTCAGCGATTCATTTTACATACTAGTTTACCATTAGAGTTTGTTATTACACCCGCGCTCCCGAAGTCCGAGTGGGTGTCATGTTTTGTTCAGTGTGTGTGTGTGTGTGTGTGTGTGTGTGTGTGTGTGTGTGTGTGTCAGTGTGTAAGGTGCGAGTCATTTTTGCATATAGTTAGCGTTACATTAAGGGCAGAAGCGTTTAGCAGGAACTCTATTTAGTTGGCAGTGTGCTTAGATAAGGTATACGCTCCTGCCTCTCCACTATCCTGCTCAAGGGTATTCTCGTCGGTTAAGCTCCCTATCACCTTTTCCTAAGCGATTTATTTTACGTATTGCACCTTATTGTCCTATCTTCGTTATACTAATTCTTCCAGTATCGCCATACTCCGCAAACATAACGTACAAAAGGATATTAAGTCGCCGTATCCAAAAATAAATCGCTACGAATGAGGTGCTAAGGAGCCTTCTTACCCGACGAGAGTTAGGGCCAAGGGCGTATGTATAAAATGTCTTTGGAAATGTTAATTATAAATGTTGGATGTTATTGTTTTGGTTCCAGGTGTATCTTAAACAATAACCCGGTGGACTACAGGCTAAATTTCCCCTCTTCCTGCAGTCTACCATTGTTCTTCCGCGGGCTAGGGAAGTAGTTGAGGGACTTTTATATAACCAGGCAGTTGAGTCACGCGGTTATATTGATGCCACCACATGAAGGCGTCCCTGTCCAGTGTCTAGCAGAATCGCTGGGAGGTGAAGACATTTTAAGCTGTTGGAGTATAACACTAAGATGCGGGTAGTTTATCGTGCAATTGCAAGGATAGCAACAAAGATCGTAGTAGAATAATCTTCTCTTATGGCCAGGTGGTCTAGAAACTCTTCCTAAGTTCCCGCTGTTATTCTGAATTTATTATTATATATTTTTTCTTTTGTCTCTGAAAGTTCTCGGCGTTAATATTTGATGCTGCAAGCGGACCCATCTTTGGCTGACGTCATTTATTGTTGTGTGAAGTGGGTGTCTGTTGTCTTTGCTCACTGTACCCTTTTGCTGAGAGACTCCTTTGTGTTGAATTTGATTGCAGTGTTGACGTAATGATATTTGTGTTTGGAGGCTGCGTGTGTTTGAGATGGCGACTAGGATTTATGGATATTTATTTAGTGGTAATAGTCAAGAGAAAGTTTTTATTTCTTATTTATTTACTTATTTATTTACGTATTTTAAGGACACGTACTGTTTCTAGCGGGACTTCCTTCCCACATCCAGTGACGTGAGTTTTATGCATTGCCTCTGTGTAAAGAATTAATACAGGTATATGCAAGATAACTAGGGGAGGCTTTGTTGCAACTGACTGGTAGCTGTGCAATAAATTAATTTCTTAGCGTATTTTCAGTGTTGCAATTAAAGCGCTCCAATCGGATTGAGCCGGTGCAGGTTTATATCCAAAGGGTGATTGGGGTTTATTGCTCACGTAATGCCACTCCTGGTTGAGTGAGGCTGGTCACTCTCATCTTAAATGTCAGGAACAACTTGCCTAGCCCCGGGCTCCTACGCTCCTCATAGGGCAGTACTGAATTAGATGATGAATGAATGAATGAATGCCACAAATGAATAGTGGTAGTAGTAGCAATTGAAGTAGTCGTAGTAGTTGTAATAGTAGTAATAGTAGTAGTAGTAACTGCAACCTCAGCCTCATCTAAACGTGAACCCTGTGGACTGCTGACCTAAGTTGCCCTTCTACAGTCCACCATCCTCTTTACGGGGGATAGGAAAGGAACTGAGCGACGTTTGTATAACCGGGCAGCTCCACCACCCGGTCAGATCGGTGCCACCACGTGAAGGCGCCCCTCTCAAGCACCCGTGGCAAGAAGTCCACTGCAGAAACAACAGGAATTCTTGCAGCCGACCGTACACGTGATTTGCGACAGTGAGATGTGAAGCGAGGTGGAGGGCACGGCTTGTGATGTCATTGGGGCTTGAGAGAGGCATTGTTAAAGAGAGTGCTGTCATTGTTGGAGTGTGCCTGCTTGCCTACTACTGCTTCTGCCTGCTGTGTTTTACTAGACTGTGGGGCTGTTCTTTGGCTGCTAGCAAGTGCTGCGTGTTTAACCCAGTCTGACAGAGGTTGGCTTTTGTTTTATTCAATTTGGCGACGGGGTAATAAGAAACTGTGTGTGTGTGTGTGTGTGTGTGTGTGTGTGTGTGTGTGTGTGTGTGTGTGTGTGTGTGTGTGTGTGTGTGTCCTGTATTACGATTATTTTAGACTTAATTGTGGGGTGGAGGGGGGGATTACAAATTAGCCCCTTGAGGGGATTGGAGTAATTGGTGAGTGGGTAGTTCTGCTGATTTGGATTACGCAGATATGATGTGAAGGGGGAGACCGAGGCTGAGGTGGAGGGATGCGGTGGAGAGATACGTAAATGACTGGTGTGAGCTGGAGGGAGAGCAGCCAAATGGTGGGGGACAGGGTGACATGGAGGCGATTTGTTTGTGGCCATCCTCTTTGGGATTAATGCGTCTGACTGTAGAGACAGATAGGTAGATAGAGAGATAGATAGGTACAGTAGGTAGATAGATAGATAAATAGATGGATAGATGGAAGGATGCATAAGTGGACGAATGAACGGACAGGTAGAGAGAAAATACATAGATATATATAAGTTAGTGGTAGGTGGTGGCGACCATCATCCACTCACTTGACGTAGTGCTGCCTACTTCTTCCTTACCCTTTAACTTTTTTTTTTTTTCTGTGCCTGCCCTTCTCTCTTCCTATTTCTCCCATCTTTCCTGTCCCTTCTTATTGCTTTTCTTTCCTTTACAGGTGGCTTTACGTTGAGTGACAAGGCAAATGGTTTCCTGTAAGCCAAGAAACCATTTACAACTCTGAGTTATAACCATATAACCAAACCATACGTGCTCCCTACGTGTCAACAAGTGGGTTGGTGGAGGGTTAGTGCCCCTTCCCGTAAAACATATAACTCAAAGTCAAATGGCCACCCCTTACGGGATTGTGGCGTCTGGCAATAGATAGATAGACTGATAGATGGGCAGATAAATATGCTTAGAGTGGAGAGTTCGCTACTGAAGCAGAGTGGACCACGATGAGTCAAAGTGCGTATGACGAAATGCGTAGATGCGTAGGTGAAGAAAGAGGGTAAAGTTGAGCTGACCAGTTCCTTGTAAGTAATGGTCAGAGAAGGCTTTGTGTGATGTTGTAAAGCTGTATTAGGTCACGAAACATTGCTACGCTGGTTTAAAGAGATGGATGCCGAGTACGCAAGTAGGCAGAGGTTTAGGTAGCTGTGTTTTCTGGGTGAAATCTGGGACTGAAAGTGTGATGATGGGATTTAGGTTAGAACTTTAAGCATATAGACTAAGCGTGACGGTGTAAGGTGCAAATGGTCTAAGAGTGTGATGCTTGTTAGATGAATGTTCTTTGTGTGTGTGTGTGTGTGTGTGTGTGTGTGTGTGTGTCCTTAATGGCTTCCTTTCTTCATATGCACTCTGTCAGCCTAGTGTTTTATATTATTTAAACACACACACACACACACACACACACACACACACACACACACACACACACACACACACACACACACACACACACACACACACACACACACACACACACACACACAGCATGAATAAAATATGTCATTAGATTGAAGGGGTCAAGGTTTTGCAACTTCTGTTTTATAATTTCTGCCGTAGCTGCATGACATTCTCTCTCTCTCTCTCTCTCTCTCTCTCTCTCTCTCTCTCTCTCTCTCTCTCTCTCTCTCTCTCTCTCTCTCTCTCTCTAACTACGCTTTTTATCTGTCCACTTAACTACCACCAGCCTCAGCTCTCTTACACCCACAATGTCTGCTCTGTGTTTGTCTGCTTTAGTTTCTTTGACCAGTGGCTCTGCGTTTACTTCCATATTTTGCAACTTGGGTCACAATTATCAGAGATGAAGAAGTTTTAAGCTGCAAGTCACTGTGCAATTGAAGATGCAGAGAGTTAGCAATTGCAAAGATAGTAACAAAGATCATAATTAAATATAATCTCCTCTGGTTTAACGTGTTGTGTCTACGGGAATCATTAACCAGGTCATTTGCAACGAGGGATATGCCTTTAAGGTGATTTAGTGCATTTGGTGGTTGCAAAGACAAAAGGAAAGTGATATACTGTGGTTGTGGTTATTATCGTTGTTGTTGTTGTTGGTGGTGGTGGTGGTGGTGGTGGTGGTGTGTTCCTGTTGCTGTTGTTCTTATTCTTGTTTTATCTGGACGTAAACCCAGTGGACTGTAGGCTGAAGTTGCAATTTTCCAGTCCACCATCCTCCTTTTTGGGCCTAGGGAGGGAGCTGAGGGACGTTTGTGCATCTGTGCCACCACGTGAAAGCCTCCCTCTCCAGCACCCAGTGGCCATGAAAGAGGGTTAAATGAAGAGGAAAACCAAGAATAAAATGGAGGGACAAAGATGAATCGCCTCCATGTTCCCCTCTCCTCTTTCCCTCAGGCTATCCTCTCTCCAACTCATACCCCCTCTCTCTCTCATACAACCTTTCACCTCATCCTTCGTCTCTCTCTCCCCCTCCTCTCCTCTCTCTCAGGCTGCCCTTTCTCCACCTCACCTCCCCTGTCTCTCTCATACAACCTTCCACCTCCTCCTTGGTCTCCTCCTCCCCCACCTCTCCAGCTCACACCTCCTCTCCAGCTCACACCCCTCTCTCCTATAACTTTCCACCTCATCCTTGACCACCGGGTACTAAACTGATAAGAAGATTTTTATTATTATTATAGCTACTTAAGTGTTAAGTGGAGTTAGTAGTGCCCTTTATTATAAGTTAGTTTTATTTTTTATTCATGTTTATTGACCCTTGGAAAGTACTCTTCATTAGGCTTTGTATGTGGTTTTATTGCTTTCAAATTTGGGTATATTGTAAATTTTTGTGTCCTCATTTTTGTGTAAAATAAACCAACAATAACAACAACAACAAAGAACAACAGTATAGACAAAAAAATGAGGGACAAGAAAAGTAAAAGTGCAATAAAGATACAAAAATAAAGAACAGAAATAAATAAAGACTACGTAATGGAATAAGATAGAGAAAATTAGAACAACTTGGAGCAGAGAGAGAGAGAGAGAGTGTGTGTGTGTGTTGGTGAGTGAGATAAATGTCAACAAGAAGCTCAGGGCTCAGGGTCGGGGCTGTAAGATGCTCATCCGGGGATTATCTCTCTCTCTCTCTCTCTCTCTCTCTCTCTCTCTCTCTCTCTCTCTCTCTCTCTCTCACACACACACACACACACACACACACACACACACACACACACACACACACACACACACACACACACACACACACACACACACACACACACACACACACACACACACACACACACATGACATACTTATCTGTACACACGGATCAAGATAGGTTTACATGAGTGACTAGTTACACAAACAGTATTAACAAAAACGTACATGTGCGTAACTGCATAAACACAGAATCGCACATACATCATCTTATACGCACACAAACACTAGTGATGATTTACACAGACCAAACAGACATACACCATTACGTACACACTCGAAGCGCTGTAAATTCACATGATTACACACACACACACACACACACACACACACACACACACACACACACACACACACACACACACACACACACACACACACACACACACACACACACAAAATCGCCTACATTAATTCATCCAACCAGTTCACTTTTATAGAAACTGGTCCACACTTTCATGTCCACGCGTACACAGTCACATACACACATACATTCACACAGACACATGCACACTCATGTAGCAACACAATCACGCTTGCGAAAGCATGCGCGAACACACACACACACACACACACACACACACACACACACACACACACACACACACACACACACACACACACACACACAAAACCCAAAATGATGATGATGATGATGATGATGATTATTCGTTGTAGTCGTAGTAGTAGTAGTAGTAGTAGTAGCAGTAGTGGTAGCAGTAGTGGTAGTAGTAGTAGCGTAGTAGTAGCATTAGTAGTATCGATATATATATTTTTTAAATCTCAGTCGACCCATCCAATCCTCAAACATACAGTGACTCAGCCCTTTTTTTAATCCCTCTTCATGTTTAATCCTTCAGAGTCCACAAATCAGCTGTGTAATCCCCCGTAGCCTTATATATGGGGATTATATGCAAAACAGAGGAGATTAGCCATTGTTAGGGGTGGCAGGATTAGTTTCGAAGGTGGGAAAGGAGGAAGGGGGGATTATGGAGAAGAGGAAGAAGGAAACTTTAGTAAGAATGAGACGAAAAATAAGAATGAAACTGAAGACTTTATTTTACTGAAGGGGTTAGGGTCTAGGAGGCAGGACAGGTAGATAAGGAAGAAATATTAAAAAGCTCTCTCCACACCTTAAGATTCTTTCTCACTTCATAAGATTACGAGGCTTAGTTGCAATATCTCTCAAGTCTTTCTTATTTAGATATCTGAAAAATAATTACACATCATCTTATCTTACTCATCGTTTATCTGTTATCTATTTTAATGTATTCTCTATCACTTCAGGTCAGTCTTTACCTGTGTGTTAAATATTTACCTGTTCCAAGCACAGTATTTTCCTGTTTGGTATTCGTGTGGACAATTTAATATTAGGATATTCGTACTTAAACTTTCACTTTTACTGTGCTATCTTCTGTAAAGTAATTATATCCTCTCAGTTTTATAAGTATGATTCTGGTGTTTTTATTGTGTTTTATTGATCATGTTTTTTTTCCTTGCCTTCCACTGATTATACCCATCTGTGGATATATGCAATGATATTCCTCTCTCTCTCTCTCTCTCTCTCTACTAAAATTTCATCTTTTCTCCCTACTCCTCCCCTTTACTTTTTCTCTCCATTTCCTCCTCTTTTCCTCCATTTATTCTCTCCATTTCCTCCTCTTTTCCCCCATTTTTTCTCTCCATTTCCTCCCCGTTTCCTCCATTTTTTCTCTCCATTTCCTCCCCCTTTACTCTATTTTTTTCTCTCCATTTCCTCCCCATACACCTCTTTTTTCCTTCCCTCCACCACCCGTCGACCAGCACAAACAAACACGTCCCTCTGGTGTCACTGAGCCGTATTATTTCTCTCTCTCTCTCTCTCTCTCTCTCTCTCTCTCTCTCTCAAGCTGTTTTAATCTCCCGTAAGCAGACATCTCTTTTTCCCTCCCTGGCGTCACTGATCCTTACTAATGTCAGTGTGTGAAGGCTGGATCTCTCTCTCTCTCTCTCTCTCTCTCTTTATCTCTCTCTCTTTTTCTCTCTTTCTCTGTTGTCTGATATTACTCTTTTCTTCTATTTATCTCCTCTCTCTCAGTCCCTTAACCCCTTCAGTGCGGTGACCACTTCTATGTGCTTGGTACCTTTAAGCAATATTCTTCGTCTTGAAAGGATCTCAGTATAGTGTTAATGAAGAGTAGTAGTAGTAGTAGTAAAAGTAGTGGTAGGAGTAGTAGAAGTAACAGTAGTAGCAGTAGTAGAAGTAGTACCGTAGTAGTAGTAGTAGTAGTAGTAGTAATAATAATCATCATCATCATCATCATCATCATAGATAATAATAATAATAATAATAATAATAATAATAATAAATTAGTAGAAATGTCAGCCTGAATAAATACGTCTGGAGATGCCAAGATTAAATTTTTATATCATCGTAGTGAAGGGGTCAATCTTTTCACTATAAGGACACATGAGTAATATTGACACATACTTAATTTTTATCTTCCCCATTAAAAAAAAATCCTTCCCAAATTACAGATAATATTCAGGTGTATTGTATTTAACTTAGCAAATATTCCTAACCCCCTTGTAGTCAGGAGGGTCGATTTGGCTAGTAACCAAGGAGACGCATTCTTACCTCATAATTAACACTCACCTAATTTCACGCCATCTTGACGTAATGTTTACCTGCGATGGGAGTGGGCCAGTTCCCTCAAGTGAAAACAGACGAAATATAATGGGGAGAATAAAGAGTGAAGTCCTCGGGGTGAAGGGTTAATTATGCTTCTTCTCCCCGCCTCTCTCCTCCCCGCCTCTCTTCTCCCCGCCTCTCTCCTCCCACAAGACGTTTCTTTGATGTCAGTGAGGCTTTATAAGTGGCCTGTGACGTCTTTATCCTGATTTCCTCTCTCTCTCTCTCTCTCTCTCTCTCTCTCTCTCTCTCTCTCATCGCTAATTCTCATATTCTCCTCTCCCAAATTTTGTCACATTTGCCAATTTTGAGTGCATAATTCTCGTATTTTTTTATAACTTGCGTATTCCTTCTCTTATGTTTTATTTTTTTCTTTCTTTCTCCTCCTCCTCAGCTACCTGTTAGATCTTTCCTTTCATGGCACTTCACACAGCCTCTCTCAGTTTTCTATTTTTTCTTTCTCCCTTTTTTTTTTTTTTCTGCCCTCAACTTCTCTTTTTCTTTTTCCTTTTTTCTGTGCTGCCCTGGTTGTTCCCCTTCCCCATTCATTTCATTCCCTTCCCTTCCCCCTCCCTTCCCTTCCCTTCCCTTCCCGTCATTTGTTCTCTGCAGCTGTTATGTTCTCCTTTTCCCTTTCGTCTGCGTCTGCTTCTACTTGTAAGTGTAGTTATATTTCTTCCTTCTTTTCCTCCTCCTCGTTCTATCTGTCTGTCTGTCTACTGCTTCTTCTTCTTCATCTTCTGCATGTTCTTCCATCTCATTCCTCTCCGTTCCTCAGTTGAATCTTTCCTTTCATTCTCTTCCTTCCTTTTTTTTTCTCTCTCCCTTTTCCACATACATTCCTCCCAGTTCTTATCTTTCATTTCTTCCCTTTCCTCCACCCCGTCTTTTCCTCCATCCCGGCGATCTCTTCTCCCCACCCCCGTCTCCCTCCATGCACCCCCCTCCTCACCAACATGTCAATGGCAATTACAGGTCCCTAATTAGCTTACCTGGGCAGAAATATGCGCCAGGAGCCAAGGTCAAGGTAGGTCAGGTTCGCATAGGTGTGAAAATGTCTTAATAATTCTGACGATAAACGAGTCTAAATGTCAGTGAGTGAGTGAATGAGAGAGAGAGAGAGAGAGAGAGAGAGGGGGGGGAAAATAAGAGAAAGAAAAAGCTGATGTATCCTGTTGTTAGTGAGACCGTGCTAGCCAGATAGATAGATAGATAGATAGATAGAGGGAGAAAAAAGAAAAAATAAGAAAAAGAAAAACATGTGCATACCTGTGATTAGCGAGGCCGTGCTAGCCAGGTGCAGTCATACAAGGAAGGTTTATGGTTAGGGATGAAAGGTAAAGTACTCCCCGTGTCAGATGCCCCAACAAGAGACGCACACCGGGTACCCTATGCCCTCACCTGCCTAGTAATTGCCGTGACGAGACCAGCCAACCATGCAGTGGATTGATATCAGGATAAAGACGGCGTTGATGATGATGATGATAGTGATGATGACGGTGACTAATTTCTGTGCAAGTGGTGGTGATGGCAGTGATATGATGATGATTTGTTTTTGTGCTGCTGCTGCTGCTGATGATGATGATGAGGAGGAGGAGGAGTATGGTAATGATTACTTACTGTATTTTTTGTTGATGAAGATAATGATGATGTTGATGATAATGACATTCTGCAGGTGATAATGATGATGATGATACAGTACAGGTGAGAAACATCAAAACCACTGTGTATAAAACTGTTACTTTTCCATCGCCTAATTCTCGAAAGCTGAGTTTACATCAGAGAGAGGGAGAGAGAGACATCGATACTCACGGTCCCTAAAGACATTCCTGACACCTCGTTAGTCCACCTGATAATAATGATAGAGTCAGATTGAAATTGCGGGGTGTGAATATATTTTTTTTCCTCCCTCCCCTCATCCACTGCCATTAAACCAGCACGCACAAGCAAGCCTAATATCGGCCTGTGTATTGAGTCTTGTGCAAATGAAGTCTCTTAGGATCCCTGTTTTTCCATATTCTCGTTTAGGCTTTCTTCTCATCAGTGAAGGAAGCTCCCTAACACCTCTTCCTTAGCTATTTATTTTTGGATATGTGTGGTTAATATTCTTTTGTTCGTTATTTATGCAGAGTACGGCGATATGGAAAAGATTTATATAACACGGAAAAGGAGAGTAAGGTGTAATAAGCAAAGTAAATCGCTTAGAAAAAGATGTTAGGGAGCGTACCGACGAAAATACGGGCCCTTAGTCTTAAAAACAAACACATTTACTTAAAAGTGAGATTTTGATAAAGCAATTGATCTCTGTTTCTCCCTTCCTTCTTTATTTTTTAGTCTTATGCTTTAGAACCAACACGTTAAATCAAAAGTGAGAATTTGTTAAGTAATTAGGAGGAGAATATAAGATTTTAATTGCATAGTGAGGTCAAATCTATTGTTAAAATGGCTCTCTGATATCTTGTTTTTTTTTTTTTTTTTTTTTTTTTTGAGGGAACAGTCATGCGGAGATCTGGCCTTTGGTTCCTTCTTCCATGCATTAAAAAAAAAAAAATCCCCCAGTTCCCCTTCCATTGATGATAATTAATAAATGTATTTATCTCAGGCTGATGATAAAATACAGGCAGGAAATACAGTAAGTTAACATATATACTGGAATTATTATTGTTCAAGTATTATTTTTTCTTTTCTTTCTTTTCTTTTTTATTTTCTTTTCATATGCTTATTTTCTTATTATTTTCTTTATTTTCTTTTGTCATTATTTTCTGTCTTTATTTTCTTTTTTCTTTTTTTCTTTCTTTTTTTAACATATTTCTTTATTTTCTTTTTTCCTTATTTTCTGTCTTTATTTTTTTTTCATATTTTCTTCTTTCTTTCTTTTTTTAACATAAACCGCTTAGACGATGGAAGTACGTCATGGAAACGAGAAAATACGGCTGAATCTCCTTGGTGACTATTCCAGTACACTCCAAACTGTCAGGAAGCATATTTATAAACGATCCCAATAATTTTTTACGATAAACAAGCGTCCATAACAGTTAACCATTTTCACAATTGTGTTTAGCATACTTTGTCACTTTAATTTTAACTCTCCTTTGACTATCTCTAACTCTACTTTGATTTTTAAGTATTTGCTAGTTCTGTGTGCGAAGACAAAGGTATAAACAGTCAATATATAAAATCAGAAGTATACGCAATCATTCTTAAACACAACTGAGGCTTAGGAATGTTTATAAATGCGTCTCAAAACACTTTAAGATGATGCACGGCCATGACAGTGCATTAGGCTAACCATCAGGACCTTCCTTGTGTTTGTTGTGTTCTGTGTATCTCTTAAGGCAACTGTGGTGAGGCGACATGATGCACGCCTTCCATTAACCCCTTCACTACTGTTATTTCAGCCTGTCTGTTTCTCTGTCTGTCTATATATCTGTCTTTGACTATCTGTGCTTCTATACTGATGTCTCCAGTCGACGTGGTTAGCCCTTACATGGTCAGGGCAACTCCAGACGATTTTATGCAGTTGAGTCACGAGAGTCTGCGAGTGTTAATCATGGCGTCCACTTGCATCGTCTTCGCTTGGTATAAGTTCTGTAGTCCCTTCACATTAACTTGGCCCAGATTTCTGTCCTTTTCCAGCCTGTTTCCTTTAGCTCACAGGCGGAATAAGACAGTACAGTACATCCTTTCCATAGCACTTCTTCGTGACCAGCACCATATTCTAATGTTAAACTATTGGTACATCTCAGTAATCAAGAGATGACAGTTTCAGACCAGGATAAAGTGAACAGAGTATAGTAGTAGTTGTAGACCCGCGAAGATCCACAGCCCAGTTATATCAGTGCCACCACGCGAAGGTGTAAATTGCCTGCACCGTGAGGGAGGGTAAAATTATAAACAAGCATAGAGACACCTTAAGGCTAGGAAGCTTTATGAAAATGGCTCAAGCTTTATCATGCAAACATCGAATGGAGAGCCTAGGTGTTCTAAATTTAACCTGTCGTAAATAAGGTGAGCTGGAAGGGTGGAATTCACAGGTTAAGATGCTGGGAGACGTTTGTGCTTCCTCAGGTGCGGGATCAAAGACGCAGGTGACTTGTGAGGGAAGGAGTGGAAGGTGATGAGGGAGAGAGAGAGAGAGAGAGAGAGAGAGAGTCATGGTCGAAGCAGTCTTGACGTTTTACAATAATGAATGATTTTTAACACACATCTGCGTGGCTATCTATACACTCCGCGTAAACAAACATCTGTATTTAGCCTACTGAATACACACACACACACACACACACACACACACACACACACACAAACATCATCCTCCAAAATAGGAATCTGACACACACACACACACACACACAAACATCATCCTCCAAAATAGGAATCTGACACACACACACACACACACACACACACACGTCCATCTTTTTTTGTAGGGTTGGGAAGCTCTCTCGCATCTCTTACTTACCAATTTATTTGTGCACATGGCCTATTAATAATGTGTTGTTTATTATTGATGGTAAAGATGTAGATATTTTGTTTGTTATCACTGCAAATTAAGTCGATAGTGGGATGATAGCAGCAGTACTCGAGATTATTTATGTTCCTGTTCCTGTTTTTATCGTTGTTGTTCTTGTTAAGTAACCCCGATCTGCCTCCGACCAGACCCATCAACCGCAAACAAACAGCCGCCCTTGCAAAAACGTCTCGTGCCGTGGATCGATGTTCCCTTTCGGCAGACAGCAACTCGCCTCAACGAGCTGCGGATGAGAGTGTGGAAGTTTGGTTCCTGGATGGACGCCGCTTTTGCGTCGCCCTACCCATTTAACCGGACCGCCATAGTAGGCTTCA
>NC_137056.1:41269219-41299219 GCF_032717465.1 Coenobita brevimanus
TAGATAGAATGATAGGTAAATAGGTTGAAGGGCAAACGGACTGGCAGGTAGATAGATAGATGGACTGATAGATAGGCAGCGAAGACGGATGGATCGAGGGACAGACACAGGTGGAGGCCAAAGACATGAATATGGAGGCGAGGGGTCATGGAGGGAAACAATGGTGGGTTTATGGGTGGCCAGATTACCCCGAGATGAAGAGGCCTTGGCGGGCATAAGACGAAGCGAGAGAGGGTCCAAGATGGTAAATAATGGCTAGGGAGGATGTAGAGGGGGATAGGAGGGGATGAGGAATATAGGATAGAGAGAGAGACTGGGAGAGGAGAGAATGAGAAATATAAGATAGGAAGGATGTAGAGGGGGATAGGAGGGGATGAGGAATATAGGATAGAGAGAGAGACTGGGAGAGGAGAGAATGAGAAATATAGGATAGGGAGGATATAATAGGAGGTAGGAGAGGATGAGAAAAATAGGATAAGATATTGAGAGGCCTAAGATCTAGAGAATGGTGATGAAGGAAGACATTAGTACATAGAGGTAAGGTAAGTCAAGGTGTGGGTGGAAGAAAGGAGGGAAGTGGAGGAGAAGCAGGTGGAGATGTAGAAAGGAGAGAGAGAGAGAGAGAGAGAGAGAGAGAGAGAGAGAGATGGGAAGCTGGAAGTGAGCAGATGGAGGAAAGATAAAAAAAAAAAATCGAAGAGGTAGGGTAAGGAAGGGCGTGGGTGGAAGAACGGAGGATGTGGAGAGAAAGGAACGTGCGGAGGTATGGACGAGAGGCGTGGGTGGAGGTATGGAGGTAGAGGAGAGGCGTGGGAGGAGGTCTGGAGGTAATCACTGAAACGATCGGATCCCTTGTCTGGGAGTTCTGGCACTTATAATCCTCTTTGTATGGTGACGTCTATAATACTTGGATTTTACTGCCTCTGGACGATTCACACACACACACACACACACACACACACACACACACACACACACACACACACACACCGTAAAAAGGAGACAAACTACTTCCATTACCCTCTACAGCACAATAGTTAACCCTCTACAGCACAATAGTACATCGCATTCAGACGCTTAATTTTAGCTCAAGGAATATCCCTCGTAGTGAAAGGGTGAACGCTCTTACTAGCCTTCATAACACACCGGAGATGAGTGGAGGAAGTGAGGGAAATGCTGGCAAGAGTTCAGGTTTGCAGGAAATGAGAAATGCGTGTGAGTATACATGAGAGGAAATGACAGGCAGCCACACTCCCATTTAGCATACTAGAAATGGTGGTATCTCTTACATGATAATTTAGATAGAGAGATAGAAGTAGATACAGATAGATAGATACATGGGTAGATGGATAGATAGACAGGTAGATAGATAAATGATATTGCGGACGGTGCGCACTGAAAATTCTAGAACAGACACCTTTTTTTTTTACCTTCACAAAACTTTGATAACATTCCATATAATTAGAGTTAATAGAATGCACGTGCGTAATCCCCTTCAGGTGTGCAGATACCTGACCATCACACACTCACCATTAAATCATACACTTTATGCTTTTTTCTTCCCTAATGAAATAATGCAGGCAGGTTACTTATGAATCATATTTCTTTTACGACTTCTTATCTCCAAATCCCTCCTTCATTTTTCGTCAGGTCATCCATCAACATCATTTCATTTTTCTTGTGGTATATCCGTCTTTCATCTCCTTCGTCTCCTTGTCCCCTTGCAACATATTTTCCTAAAAATTTTACCTCTCTTTGGCCTTCTCCATATCTTTTCTTCTTTTTCAGCTCTTCCTTTCTCTTCCCTCTCTTTCCTTTTCCAGTCTGCTTTCCATTGCTTTTTTTTTTTTTTCCCTTAATTCTGCTTTTCTCCCTCTCTCTTTCACCTTCTTAAATCGTCCTCTTAAATTGTCCCCACTCCTCAGTTTCTCACCCTCTTTCCTTCATCTTCTCTTTCTTCCTCCTCCTCTTCCTTCTCTTCCTCTTCTTGTAATTTCTTCCCCATTTCCTCCTTTTTCCCTCCTCTTTTCACTCCACCACCTCCCCTCGTTCTTGCTTCAGTCTCTTCCATCCTCTCTTCCTCTTCCTCGTTTTTTCCTACTTCTCTTCTTCCTCTTTTGCTACCTCTGTTCTTCTTTCCCTGTTCGTTTTCCCTCTTCTTTCTCTTCCTCCTCCTCCTCTCCCTCTTTCCTCCTCCTCCTCCTCCTCCTCCTCCTCCTCCTTTCGTCCCTCCTCCTTCCATACCCACGTCACGTTCGTCAACCCCACCCACACAACACTGCTAAAATTCCCCACACAAACTACCAACATTAATTCCGCTTCCATATTTAATTGTCTGAAAGGACGGCAGAAGAGAGGGTAAAATGTGTGTGTGTGTGTGTAGGAGGTGTGACTGTCAACCAATTGCCTAGATACTTGTATCTGGGCGCGTGGTTCACTGACACTGCCAAGATGAACGATGTGATTAACATGCATGAGATAGCTAACGAGGCTGTTGTCAATAAATTTTCAATATTTTGTGCAACTAATACGCAGATGCCGTTTATATACAAGAAAAAAGTGTTTGACGCGGCAGTGACTTCGGCACTGCTGTATAGTTGTGAATCATGGCTAAGCAACAAAATGAAAAGTTTAGAGAGACAATACAATACTTTAGTGAAGTGTTTGTTGGGAGTAAGAAGAAACACTAGTATTAATTTATGTATGCTTGAAAGTGGTATCCTACCTGTTGTAGAACTAGTGAGAAAAAGAAGAAAAAGTTTCATAAGATCTAAGTTAGAAAATACAGATATTGACCATCCATTCAACACAATATATGATCTCTGTAGACGAGAGAACACACCAGGATATAGATTTCTGTATAATGAGATATACTTAGAAGCTGATAGTGAACCCTTGGAGAGGATCAAACAGACTATTATAGATACACCAAACACAGCAACAAAGATTATGACTTATAAGACAGACCTTAATCCATTGTTGAGTGTACATAACGTATATAAGAGCAATGTGTATATACCTGACTACCAACGTGAATCATTTTCAAGATTAAGGTTGATGTCACACAGTCTGAGAATAGAGACAGGGAGATGGAGTCGTACGCCTCGCCAAGATAGAGTGTGTGTATGTGATGGTACTCAGGTACAGACTGAACGACACGTGTTGGTGGAGTGCCCGCTAAGTGAACACCTTCGTGGCAGGTATTCCATGTTACAGTTTGCAAATATTAATGATTTGTTAAATGAAGATGTTTATGTTAGAGAATTGTGTAGCTTTATTTTTGATGTTTTTGAGATATTTAAATAAGTTACCTCTACAGTTTATCAGGAAATGATAATTTCTTTTGGACAAAATGAAGGAATGTAATCTTTTGTTTTTATATGATATTGTATGTAAATTTATTTTGTCAATAAACTACTAACTAACTGTGTGTGTGTGTGTGTGTGGTCTTCTCACTCCCAATATCACTATCATTAATGGGCTATTCTCCTAAAACCATCATCACCACCCACTACCACGTTCCTCACCACACCTGTTACCACCACCACCACCACCACTATCACTACCTGCCACCACGGTCCTCCCCCTCCCCCTACCACTACCCACCACTACCACCATCACCACCCACCACCACCACCACCACCACCATCCTTCCTCCCCCTTCCATCACCGTCACCACTCTGACCCACCCACTTCCATACCTATTCCTGGCAGCATTACCCTTCCACAACCATGCCGCCTACTACCATTTTTTGCCGTCTTTTAGCACAACGCCCCCTCCCTACCACCATAAACTACCAGCAACATCACTACCAGCACCTGCCTATAGTTGAGATTTAGCACAACTATTTAAGACTATGTGGACCATCGCCTTAGTGTCAGCGAAGAAACACATTATTTTTCTTTTCAGTAAATGGTGCAGTTGTATCTTTAAATATTTGTCACTCCCTTTTACTGCATCGTTTCTGTTGACCATATAAATGCATTGGTTTTATCCCTTGCTTTATTTATTTATTTATTTATTTATTGCCGTTACAGGATTATTTTATTCAACCATGGAAGGATCTTTTGTTCGAGAAATTTGTCATTACTTAAATAAAACCCACAGTAGACAAGAAGGAACTAGAAAATTTATATACACGTCAAAGTAATCATCATCATCATCAGCCATTGCAAGTTAACAAAGGCCTCCTCCAGTTTTTTCCACAAATTCCTTTTCTAAGCCAATCTCTGCCACGTCTTTCTTTCAGACTTGTCAATCTCATCTCTCCACCTTGGTCTGGCCTTTTTCTGCTACGCTTACAGCCTCATTTTGTTAAGGGCTGGGTAATAGTATTTGACACTCCTTTACCATCACCCACTCTTAGACAGAAAACTAACTGATGTCAATACCATAATTGTTAGACCATGAGGGGCTGATTGTTAAGTTTTGTGTTTTTTTCGACAATATAGATATCCAGTGTAAGGCTTCGTGTGTGTGTGTGTGTGTGTGTGTGTGTGTGTGTGTGTGTGTGTGTGTGTGTGTGTGTGTGTGTGAAGTGGTCAGGTCTTCTTTTCACCTCACACACACACACACACACACACACACACACACACACACACACACACACACACACACACACACACACACACACACACACACACACACACACACACACACACACCATAATGGAAGCCCCGGGAGTTTTATACTGATGGCATTTTGATTCTTATGGGAGGTGTGCCCTTGTCCGCAGCCTTCCTCCCATACCATTACCATACTCTATCTCTCTCTCTTTCTTTCACTTTTTCTCTCTTTTTCTTTACCCTTTCTATCTCACTCGTTGTCCCTTTCTCACATTTTCTCTCCCTTGTGACTTTCTCCCAAATTCTCTCTTCCTTTCTCTCATTTTCGACAGTTCGTATATATCATTTCTTTATTCATTTTTTCCTATACTTTCATTCTCTCTCTCTCTCTCTCTCTCTCTCTCTCTCTCTCTCTCTCTCTCTCTCTCTCTCTCTCTCACATGCTATTTATGTCATCTGAAAAATACCTAAGAAGATATTGAGACATAAAGTGGAGAACAAATCGCTTAGGAGAAAGTGTTACGGATTTCCAGGGAGAAGACGACCTTGAAATTCACAAGCTTAAAGATCAACCCTTTCAATCCGATTACATCTTCATTTAATCATTCTTACCTCCTGATAGTTTTTATTTATTATTTTTGTTATTATTATTATTATTATTATTATTATTATTATTATTATTGTTGTTGTTGTTGTTATTGCTGCTGTTGCTGTTACTGTCATATTATTATTATTATTAGCTTTGGAGAGACTAATAATAATAATAATTAATAATAATAATAATAATAATAATAATAATAAGAATAACGAAGTAGCAAGAAGAATAATCAGTAAAGCAGGTCACCGGTTTAACCCATTCAGTCCGATGACCCTTATTGCTTTATTCCTACTGCCTCCAGATGCTTTATAAATACATCTCTAGGTTTTATTTGTAGCATTTCTCCTTTATTGAACACCGAGGTGAAAATTACAGCTCACCTTTCTACTTTATTTCCAGGTGTGTGTGGGGTGTCACGGCCAGCATCCAGCGAGAAGGTCGGTAATGGCAGGTATATTCATTGGGATTTTCACCTTTATCTGCGGTAGGAACAGTGTGTGGCGATAAGGGAGATAATGGCACTTGTACTCAGCGGGATTTTCGCCCTTATCTGCGGTAGGAACAGTGACTGGCGATAAGGTTCATAATGGCAGGTATATTCATTGGGATTTTCGCCCCTATCTGCTGCTGACACAATACCCAGCGAAAAGGTCGGTAGTGGTATCGGTATTTAATGGGATTTTCACCTTTATCTGCGGCAAGAATAGTACCCAGCGATAAGGTCGGTACTGGTATGTGTATTTAATGGTATTTTCACCTTTATATGGACAAGGAAATCGGGGTAAGCATGCGATATTCTCCTTTTCACAACCGGGAGCGGGATTTCGTTTATATGGTCTCTTAATTATAGTCCCATCTCGCTTTATTTAATCATAGAATGCATACACAAGGACTTAATCACCAGCGTGGAGTAGTTGGGTGATTGAGGCTCCCTAGCACCTCTTCCTTAGCGATTTATTTTTGGATATTTCTCTCTCTCATCTGATAACACGGGGTCCTTGGGTACAATCAGCCCTTCAGACCGAGGACCTATTTTCTGTCCGGTAATATTGTATCACTTTTTTTTTTATTTTAAGGGAGTGAGACTTTTAAGAACATGATGAGGTACAGTAGGGGTCAAAAATTTGTGTCATGCAATCTGTAGTGGAGAAAATATAGGCAGGGTCAAAAGTTGTGTTTGTTTCTCGTTCCTTAGTGGACGAATAAGAGAATGCTATGGCTATGCAGGTTTTCCCATGGCACTTCTTCGTGACTAGCATCATACTCTATTGTTCTGTAGCTCAGTACTCAAGAGAGAGAGAGAGAGAGAGAGAGAGAGAGAGATTTTAAGTGATGTTAAAGTGAAAAGAGTATAGTAAAACTCCTAAAGTAACGAAATTACAACCCCGTCATACCCAACCCTATATCACCTATCAATTTTACCCCAAACAACCCCAGCCAACCTCAATATTACCCCACTCCACCCCATCCAATCCCATCATACCCTCTCCTACATCACGGAGTCATTTTTACCTCAAGCTGTCCAACCCCACCATCACCCTACTCCATCCCAGCCATCCTCGCCACACCCCACCGACCTCACGTATCAATTTCACCCCAAACCACCCCACCCAACCCCACCGTTATCCCACTGCACCCTATCCAACCCCGCCATACTCTACTCAAAAAAATAATTTTGTTTCCCAAATAATTTTGAATGACAGAAAACGGGTTCGGATATAATTAGAGAAAATGTAAAAATATTGGGGAACTTAAAAATACTGATTTGCGACAACTCGCGCAGCCTCCTTTCTTTGCCTCAGTCATGGTAAATATTTATCGACAACTTCATTCACCTTGGTTTCTATTTTTTTTTTCTTTATACCAGATAATTATTTGATTCTCCTGTATGCCTTGTATATTACCCCGGCCAGCTGTCTATCTTAAACTGCTAAATATTTGCTTTCTGTTCATTTTCGACTGTCAGCAAGTGAACCTGTGAATACGTTTTCCTTTTTCTTTTTTTAAACAACATATTTTTTTCGTCCCTTTCTGTGCACATATTTCCATTCCTTTCTCCACCCTTCAGTCATGTTTCCTATTTGAACAACATTCTCACATTTGCATTCGTATCCCCCACCCATATGACGCTTGTGTTTTCCTTCTTTCTTTTCTCCGTTTAATCACCTGTTGGGTCAAAATCCATCGTTTTTCCATTTTTCCCAGGTTTATTCACTTTATTGCATAAAAAAATAAACAATACGCTCATTCAAATGGGTATCTCTCCATCTTACACTCACATCAGAAATCCCTGCATCAGCACTCATAAGATGTCCTGTAGTCTGTGTGATTGACCTGTGCAACTGAGATATATGGGACAAGTCACTCATCGTTTTATAAAACTTTATAATCAACTTTAATATTCTTTGATAACGGTAAACTTTTTTAGGTAATTTTGACCTCTTTAGCTTTGGAAATTATTCGATATTTAAACTGGCTGCTTGTATTGCAGGCAATGTAAAAATGAAAATATATATGTGTTAATGTAAGAACAGCTGTAGATTTACACCATGGGCGGCCAGTCAGCAGCCGCCACTCCAACACACCCTACTGCCCCATACATCTCACCTGAACAGCTCAATCAAACACACCCTACTCGCCCCATACATCTCACCTGCACAGCTCAGTCAAACACACCCTACTCGCCCCATACATCTCACCTGCACAGCTCAATCAAACACACCTTACTCGCCCCATACATCTCACCTGCACAGCTCAATCAAACACACCCTACTCGCCCCATACATCTCACCTGCACAGGGCAAGCAAATAGACTGTAGGAGTGTAATGCTGTACGGTAGTGAGACTTGGAGAGTACATGAGGATATTCGGAGGCCCAAACTTAGAAGAGATAACAGTTAGATGGATATGTAGCGTGACCTTGAATAACAGGCTGGAGGGGGGGGGGTTAGGACAGCGAATGAAGAGTTGAGAGGAACGATTAAACTAGTCACAAAAAAGTGCAGTGGGAAGGATATAGACCCGTAATAATATCTTGTTCTGGGCAAGTGAAATAATTTGGAAATGGACGAAAATTAAGGCGAAAAAAAAAAGTATACGGTAATATTGACTTAAGTTACAGTGAAGTTGAACACTGACTTTTGAAACTTAGTTCTGATATTTTTGAAGCCCTACAGACTTTTCAGAATATTGTGTAAGCCTTTCGTAATTCTTCGACCAAAAACTGGACCACATCCTCAAGTTTTACTCATTCACCTGTTTGCATAAATACCCAATAGACAGTATATATAAATTTTGGTTATATATATATATATATATATATATATATATATATATATATATATATATATATATATATATATATATATATATATATATATATATATATATAAGGAAAAATGGCTACGTGTTTTGTCATTTCATTTTCATTAATCACATTTCATAGTCGACTGCGTGCCGTGAATATTGTATACACTTGTTAAATCTTGTGTGTGTGTGTGTGTGTGTGTGTGCTGAACCCACTCATGGTGATAGGCCGATATTAACAGCAGGATATTCCACCGGTAGGGATAGGCGTAATTAGGATATTCGACACGATATTCGATAAGGGAATACTCGACGGGATATTAGGCAAGGGGTTGATAATTCTCGACAGGCTATTCAGCAAGGGGTAATAATGGGGTATTACCGGGATATTCGACAAGGGTTCATTATACTGTACTTGTTATTATATTCGACAAAAATGAAGATGCTGGGAGGGATATTCGACAAGGGGTAGTGATTAAGTACTCATGTGTGTGTGTGTGTGTGTGTGTGTGTGTGTGTGTGTGTGTGTGTGTGTTTATGCTCCATCACCTAAGCTTCCCCCCCCTCTCTCTCTCTCTCTCTCTCTCTCTCTCTCTCTCTTCTTCCCATACTACTTCTTCGTGACTAGCACCATATTCTAGTATTCATATATGACAGCTCAGCATTTAAGATACTGAGGAGGCAATTTTAAGCCAGTTAACGTGAAAAGAGTACAGTTTATTTTATGTGGTTGATTTGGTTGAAGTTGGTTGAAGGTCTGGATGTGTACGGGGTTCCATGTCAGGTTAGGTCAGGTTGGGTTGGGTTAGGCTGGGTTGAATTAGGTTGGACTCGGTTATGCCTGGTTGGACTGGGTTAAGTTAGGTTGGACTGGGTTGGGTCAAGGTGGGTTAGGTCAGGCTTGGTTCTTGGATGGACTGGGTTAGGTGAGGTCAAGGAGGGTCACGTTACGATAGCTTCAGGGTGAGCTGGGTTAGGTCGGGTAGGGTTACGTTAGAGTGGGTTAGGTTAGGTTAGGTCAGGGTGTTGTAATGAGTCCCCGAGGGTGTAGCTGTGTAGGAGTAGGTGTAGCTGTGTAGGAGTAGGTGTAGCTGTGTAGGAGTAGGTGTAGCTGTGTAGTAGGTGTACTGTATAGCTGTACTGTGGGTGATGTTTGTTGTCTAATGCCACACGTGTTAAAGGTGATGGACGGGTGGTGTACCTGCCTCGTGTGTGTGTTCCATTGTACCACTCACTCAGCACACACACACACACACACACACACACACACACACACACACACACACACACACACACACACACACACACACACACACACACAACCTCACTGGATTCAAAAGGTTAAGAATGGAAACTGTCCCCTGCATCTCTGTACAAACTTTCACAATGTTATTTCATTCAGTACTCGTAAATCTTTTGCTGCCTCACTTTTCTTATATATAATTTTCTTACATATTCCCTCACCAAATGATACTACTATTATTACTACTACTACTACTACTACTACTACTTTCCAAATTCACTCTTTTTCATCTTTGTCTCCGCCCTAGACAAACCCTTTTTGTACATGTCTCCATACCATCCCAACATAGGCTACTCTTCTTCCTTCTAATCAGTCAGCTTTCTGTATCTCCCTCCTTCATATATATATATATATATATATATATATATATATATATATATATATATATATATATATATATATATATATATAACTATTTTTTTTTTCTGACCCGTGTAGTCAAAGAAATTTCTGATCCACATATAGAAAGACATCAGCGTATGGAAATGAGACAGGAAAGTGGTTAGCGCTATAAACAGGCCTCCACTTGAGTCAACTAAGCGCGTTTTTTCCAACAGGTGTTTATGAAGGAAGTTTTTTGTTACGGGAGGTTGTCGTAGGTCAGAGTTGAGCAATTTATAGGATCATAAGGTGCGAGGGGAAGCATGGGTCATTTATTCTTATAATATCTTGGAAGGTCCGTAGATCTGTCTTTAATCTTTTCGTGGTGTCTAGATTTTTTTTTTAAGTATAGTTTGTGGGATGTTGGAACTGGATTATTGTTATTATTATTGTTATTATTATTATTAAGAATTTTGGCCAACGAACCAATACATGAAATGAGTTTGAAACTAAGTTGGGTAGGACGAGTACTGAGCCCCATAGAAAAAAAAAAATCCAATAAATTATCATATAAGAGAGAGAGAGAGAGAGAGAGAGAGAGAGAGAATCATCCTCCTTCTCGCTACGCAAGGCAAAAAGCGGGAGATTTGAGTGTGGAAGGAAGAAAGGAGGAGGAAAGAATAAGAAAGATGGAGACGAGAAAAGAAGAAAGAGATAAAGAGATAGGAGAGAGAGAGAGAGAGAGAGAGAGAGAGATGTATGTGGGGGGGGGGGGGCAAGGTTGGCCACGGTCCGGGCCTCACCACAAGCACTGGGTCCTGAGTCGGGGCCAAATATGAATTGATTTTCACAGAGGTACCGTTTCTCTCTCTCTCTCTCTCTCTCTCTCTCTCTCTCTCTCCTTATCCACCCCTATTTCACCTTACAGTATACTATGTACTCATGCATATACTGAAAGATAAATCCAACTTCTTCAACCCTAGAACGTCCTATATGTTAAATTCTTCCCATCTCCAGACGATTTTAGGGGGTTAAGAGGAAGTTGAAAATATCGAGAATGATAATTTTTAGAGTATTAACAACAAATCACGTTTAAAATAGAAGATGGTCGTGTGAAATTACCTTTAATATAACAACAAGGACTTAAGGAACAATGTTATGCTTCATTTTAGGCCGTAAATAGAGAAGATTATACACAATTTTTCAGTGTAAAAAGATGGACGGTCCTAGATAACGTACTGTCCTTATTTACGGCTAAACTGAAGCATAAAATCATTCAGCAAGTACGTAATATAATGTCTAAGTTATTTTCACACGATATTTATCTGTTTTAAACGCGATTTGGGCAGTATTACGAAAATTATCCATGTCGATATTTTGAACTTTCCTTCAGCTCAAAATTGCAAGTGGCTGATTGGATTATTTTGGCGGAGACTCGAACGAATGACTTTTATTACGTCATTTGCACTGTCGGGTGAGTTAGCCTGTTGGAGAGAGAGAGAGAGAGAGAGAGAGAGAGAGAGAGAGATTATGTGATTGAAGATATGAAGGAGAGAGAGAGAGAGGGGGGGGATATTGTGTGATTGAAGATATGAAGTGGAGAGAGAGAAAGAGAGACCATCATCTTGTTTACCGATTGAGGCAAGGCGAGGGTCAAATGAGGTCAGAGAGGAAAGATCATGGAACTGCAGGTAAATGAAGTACTGACCTCGCTTGACCTTTTGTTGACCTTTTGTGACCTCGGTTAACCTTACTTGATGTGTTGTTGCAGGACCATCATAACTGCATATTTTTCCTGGCTGTCCTCTTGCATAACTATCAGTCTGTTTGTCAGTCTATTTATCTGTCTGTCACACTGTCCCTCTACCTGTCCATCTATCTGTCTGTCTCTGTCTGTCTACTTATTAATTATTTGTCTGTTTGTTTTTATCTGTCTGCCTGCTTGTCTGTCTCTGTTCGTCTGTCTGTTGTGTGTCTGTCTATGTATCTTTCTGTATCTATGTAGCTGCGTATCTTAAGACGCTTCTTACATACTGAAGTGCTGGGAGCTAATTAATTGCAAACTCACCTGGATCCAGAGTGAAATTGGCGATAATAATGCAGCGAATTATGTAGCAGGTAACATGAAACTGATGGTGACTAGACAGTATATTTGTCAGGGAAAAATACAAGGTAGGATATTGCTGTTGTGGCTCCAGGTTCATCTGAAACTTGAACCCCGTGGACTGCAGGCTGAAGCTCCCCTCTTACCTCGAGCAGTCCGCAATTTTCTTTTTGGGGTGATAAGGGAGAGGAAATGCAGTGGAGTCGCCTGCTTATATCGGTGCCACCACATGAAGGCGTCCCTCTCCCACTCCACAAGACAGGAAATTCAATGTTCTGTTCAAGCCTTAACCTACAGTTCACCAACATTGGCTTCAGTAACGGCGTGACTAAATCATTGGCAATATTATCTGCTTGAGAGTATGAAGGACGCTCCCTCCTGCTGGTACTGGCCTTCCACTCTTGACGGGAAGATGTTCAACGTGACATTACATCAGTTCTTGCCCCAGTTGAATTTGTTGCCCCACTGCATGGCCGGGGATCTGAATATTGTCTCTGTATTAATAAGAAACGTCGTCTCCTTGTCTGCTTTTGGACGCTTCAGGTGGGTGGCACAGGTAGACGGATGTGCGGATATCTTTGCCATTTTAGTGACGTTGCAACTAAATCTGAGACACGTATTTCCATTCCGCAGTTGTTAATAAGGAATCTTCAGCAAATTTTGGCAATATCCTAGCAATTATAGCTAACTACGCAGCGATTTAAAAAGAGATTCTTGTGCTTAGCGACATCAGAACGCCTTTAAAAATCATTCTTAAGATTAGCAGTGATTGGGCAACATTGTGGATGATGCAGTGGGTGTGAGGTGGTCTTGGGATGGGAAAAGCATGTGAAGTGGCACAGTAAAGGTGAGCTGAGACAGGGATAATGAAAGCGTGTGTGGCGGCATAATGAGTTGGCTGTATCCCCCAGCACGAGGTGGTGGCCAAGGCAAAGTTTGGTGAGAGATTCTGTTGTAGTGTACCATCGATTTGTGGTTTTCTTTGAGCCTCCTACCTTCCGTTTTCTTTCGGTTCCTGGGTTCACTCTGTCTTTTGCCAGATGCCGAAATCCGGTAAGGGGTGGCCACAAATAAATCACCTCCATGTCGCCTTATTCTCTGCTTTTGTTCTCACTTAAAAGAAAAAAATCTCAAACCCTTTTCGGTTTAATTGGTGGCCAAGTGTCGTCAGATTAGAATCATTAGAGGGTGGCTTTGACCAGTAACCAAGGAGATTCATTCCTGGCTCAGAACACTCATCGAATTTCATGTACCCACGACTTAGGATTTACAAGAAAGATCGACGAAGGGAGGTGGTTATCTAAAATTTGTTATGATAGTGTTCTCTCGTTTCGTCTTGCGTCATTCAGTTCTTCCCTCCTTTTCTTTGGGTGGTAGAGCGAGTGGAGCGAGCGGAGAACCCCCCCCCCACCTAATCTGGTCGAAGTCCATAGAGGTAGGCGGAAATAGAGCATAAAAAAAAAAAAAAAACGCTGGGCAAGGTATTTATAACTTGTCTGCTCTGTAACGTAGAAAGTGATATTAAAACTATCTCACTGAATATCTTTCCTCTGAATATAGTTTCTTGGTGTATTATTTTTATTATTATTATTATTGTCATTATTATTATTATTATTATTATTATTATTATTATTATTATTATTATTTGCATTCTTAAAAACTGTAAAAAAAAAATCATAATCGATTGTTGCCAAGTGATGTGTTTATTCGTATTTAACTTCGCGGTTAATATTTTTCCATGCATTGTTCACTAAAATCATTCTTGAAAATTTACACTAAGATTTCACCACTAAAGACATTTTGAAGTATATACTGATTTTCGTAACTCTTGCTCTTACCTTTCTATTTTCTGGGTTATGAGCTTAATGTGTTGAATTGAGACACCTTAAGAGTCTATGTACAGGTGAATGATGATGTAATTAGAGTGTCCTTTCACCTGGGGAATAGATAGATAAGTAGACAGATATATAGACCTTTGAGCATCCTTCCACCCCCACGATCCCACCCTAACAACGGAAAACCTTCTCGTACAGCTTTACATTATTTTTAGATTTGGGGATATCGCTAGGAGGGGCCCTGTCCGTCAGTCTCTTATTAACTATTTTCGGACGCGAGGTGATTCACTCCCGGAGACTTTATCGAGTATTTTGAAGCCGCACAACAACACATTACACTACACCGCACCGCACCACACCACACCACACCACACCACACCACACCACAGACCACACTACACTACTGTACACCATTACACGAAGGGTATTATCCAAAGGGGCCTGAAGCTCCGGCATCTAATATTTTTGTACTTGTTCCTTGATATTCCAGTGTTGACTCTCTCTCTGTCTCTCTCTCTCTCACACACACACACACACACACACACACACACACACAACCCTCGACCATTTTCTTGTATTTTTCCCCTCTTCCCCTCCGCCCTCCCATTTTTCCACATTATCTCGCTTCCCCTTTCTCCTACTGGCCTCTGCTGACTCCTGCTGGCTCCTGCTGACTCCTGCTCTCACTTCCCGCCCCTTAAAGGCCCCTTGTGGAGATATTAGGACCTGATAAGAGATAAAGGCGATAAGACAGGGAGGGAGGGAGAGGAGGTATGCCCCCTGGGAGACGTATAACCCTGGAAATGAACAGGCATGTGGTCGTATGCTGGTTTCGTAGTGCCTGTTCCTTTGCGATGTACTGTTATTATTATTATTATTATTATTATTATTATTATTATTATTATTGTTATTGTTGTAATTATTATTATTATTATTATTATTATTATTATTATTATTATTATTGTTGTTGTTATTGTAGTTATTATTATTATTATTATTATTATTATTATTACTATTGTTATTATTATTGTTGTTAATGTTGTAGCTATTATTATTATTATTATTATTATTATTATTATTATTATTGCCACTTATTATTATTATTATTATTGTTATTATTATTATTGCTTTTGTTGTTTTTATCCCTTACACCTCTTACGCCTTTCGCAACGCCTCTTCCAGTGCGATTTATTTTATTTTCCTGTTACGCCTTAACCCTTTGAAATCAGTATGTCTTTATTTTATCTTATTATTTTACCAGCAGATTATTATTCTTTTTCCTATTTTTTTTTTTTTTTTGGGGGGGAGGGGGTGAAGAGAGACTTTTCCAACAAGAGGAGTTACATGTGAAGGTGTTAAATGCTGAGTAAATTGGTAATGGGGATGTGTTACGAAGCCTCCTTGACGTATATACAGGCCAATACCACTCCCTGTTTGATGCTGGAGAGGGACGCCTTCACGGGGTGGCACTGATATGACCCGGCTGCTTCACTGCCTGGTTATACAAACGTTCCATATCTCCCTCCCTATCCCCCGAAAGAATGATGGTGACTACAACTACTACTACTACTACTACTACTATTATTACTACTACTTCTACTACTACTACTGCTACTATTATTCCCTGTGCTTATGATAGTCGTGGTGCTTGGTTCCTCTTACGGGGTTTTTTATGTGTAAGAAATATGCTTGAAAGGTGAGTGAATGTGTGTGTGTTCTGTTTACCTGGGCATGCTGTTAATTAGTCTCTCTCTCTCTCTCTCTCTCTCTCTCTCTCTCTCTCTCTCTCTCTCTCTCTCATCTATAGAAGTGAATGTATTTTTGTATTTTTGATCGTACCTCTTTCGCAGACATTTTTTATTTCGTTGCCCCGGTTTTCTTGTATTTCTTTTTTCTGTACTGTTGGCAGTCTATATATAAAAAACTGACAAATATAGACGAAATATTATGACAAATTTCATTAAGGGTGAAAATTGCGTGGAATAACTTTTGATATAGACTTTATGACTCCCCTGCCACTGCGCTGCTTAAGAATTCACATGGTTAAACACACACACACACACACACACACACACACACACACACACACACACACACACACACACACACACACGACTTTTTCATTGTCTTCCAAATCGCGTATTTGCTGTTTCACGCACAGAACTGAATTTTAAAGACTTAAGTTATCAGTTAATTTACTTATTCATTTATTTATTTATTTGCAAAAGGCACTAGTACGATCCTCACACGTGTATAAATAATGTCTGTTTCACGGGTCGCTTGTAAATATTTGCTTCTTAACCTCAAGAAGGTGGATGTCTGTTTATATATATGTTTCTGTGGCTAGAGGAGAGAGATTTTGTTCGTCACAGAAAAATAACTCAATGCCTAAGTTTTTCGAGTGTGTGTGTGTGTGTGTGTGTGTGTGTGTGTGTGTGTGTGTGTGTGTGTGTGTGTGTGTGTGTTTGCTGAAGATGATTTTAAAGTTAGTTTTTCTGATTTATTTTGCCTTTCATTTTCTTGGGATTCATTATTGCATTTTTCCTTTTCTAAATATTGAGTTGTTAGTTGTACGATGCTCCTCTAGATGTCTTTAGAGGGAGGGAAAAGTCTCTCTGTGTCTGTCTGTCTGTGTGTCTGTCTGTCTTGCCTAGGGAGTGTGGAGTGTTGCATCATACTCAGTCGTCAGGTGCCAGTTAGTTGTATTTTGTGGCAGTGATCGTGGTTGTGGTGGCTGTGGTGGTTGTGGTGGTAGTGGTTGTGGTGGTGGTGGGGATGGAAGTGACTGTGATGGTGGTGGCGGTGATGGTAGTGGTGGTGGTGGTAGTGTTTGCGGTGAGGTGGAAATGTGGATGAAGGTGGGAATGGTGATCATGGTGATAGTGCTGACACACACACACACACACACACACACACACACACACACACACACACACACACACACACACACACACACACACACACACACACACACACACACACACACACACACACACCTTATCACTATTTACAGAAAAAAACACAGCCCCATACATCAGCTTATTTTGTCAAGTAAGTGAACATTTTTTTTTCATTCACATTTAATCCGTGAGTGTGGGCGGGTTGGCAGGCTTGAGTCAGCGCGTGTTGGTTGCTGAGGGGGACTAGAGATCAGCATTTCCCGTGACGGTGGTGAGGTCAGCTGCCTTTTGACCTAAGACGGGGCGGGGGGAGGGGGAGGAAGGTGTGATGGCGGTGGGAAGGAGGTTGACTCAGTGGCTTGGTTGGTTTTGGAGGACGCCGTGAGTGGTGGGGTCGAGCACCACCGACTGCACTACTTCACCTGTCTACTTCACCTGTCTTTTGGTTCTCCGTCTGTGTCTTGTATCTGTCCTACCCTTCCTTCTACCCCCCCTCCCCTCTATGACTACCTTAGTATGCCGCGGGTGTAGAAATAACACACACACACACACACACACACACACACACACACACACACACACACAACCTACACCATCCACCTATAACACTATTTTCTGTCACTCAGTGTCTCTTGGCCAAACCTCTTCTCATCCCACAAACCATCCAATTAAGAAAAAAAAAAAGTAATGATGGAAAAGATCAAATCAAGAAAGAGAGGATAAAAAGTGGGAGAAATAAGAAAAATAGGAAGAAATAGGGAGTAGAAAAAATAGGATTAAATGAACGGGAGGAGACAGAGAAAGTAATGATAAAAGTAATAATAATAAATAGGGAGTATGAAGACCAAATGTATTCTCATCCGCTAAATAAGCGCCCAAACACCTTTTCCTAAGCGATTTATTTTGTTTATTAGGCTACATCTTACTGCCCTCTTCTGTGTTAAATAAATCCTTCCTATATCGTCATACTCGACATAAATAACATACAAAAAGATATTACCTACCCATATCCAAAAATAAATCGCTAAGGAAGAGGTGTTAGGGAGCCTCCATACCCGACGAAAACAGAGGAGAAGGGCGCTCGAAAAGTGATAAATTTGTGAATAGAATTTGTAAGAAGGAAAAGAAATGAAAAGTAGGAAAAGGGAAATGAAGGACAAGGGAAAAATTGGAGGTGGAAAAGAGAGCATAAGGGTGTAAGAAAAACAAAATATGAAGAACAGAATGTGTGATATGATGTGAAAATTGAGGAGAAAGAGGAACAAGGAAGGGGAGGTTGAATGACTGCAGGGAATTAGAGGGAAGAGAACAGGAACAGTGAGGTAAATAAAGAGGAAAATAAAGAGGTAAGAGGAAGAAGAAAGAGGAAAGAGGAAGAATAAAGAGGGGAATGAAGAAGCAATAGGGACGAGGAAGAAGAAAGAGGGGAGAGGAATAAGAAAGAGGGAAGAGGAAGAATAAAGAGGGAAGAGGAAGAATAAAGAGGGAAGAGGAAGAATAGAAAGAGGAAGAGTAAAGAAGGAAGAGGAAGGAAAAAGAGGGGAGAGGAAGAATAAAGAAGGAAGAAGAATAAAGAAGAAAGAAGAATAAAGAGGGAAGATGAAGTAAGAAAGAGAGAAAGGAAAATGGTAAGAAAACATGTGCCTTTGAGAGAGAGAGAGAGAGAGAGAGAGAGTGAGAGAGAGGGTAGTACTAAAGACAGATGAAGAGTGACAGCAAAACGACTGATGAAAATGTGGGTTGTGAGGGAGTGGTGATAGATAGATAGATAGATAGACAGGTGAATGAAGCCGGGGAATAGAGCAGCGTGAGTGAAGAGGGGGTGGTGGTGGTGGGAGGAGCAAATGAGGTATCTTGTAAGGAGTGGAGGGAACAGCGTGCGATATGAGCACGGGAAGAGGCTGGTGTGTGTGTGTGTGTGTGTGTGTGTGTGTGTGTGTGTGTGTGTGAGAGAGAGAGGGAGAGAGAGAGAGAGAGAGAGAGGGGGGAATGGCCTCACTATTCACTAGTATGAATTTTACTAGCAACATCATCTACTCCACTTCCACCCCTCTCTCTCTCTCTCTCTCTCTCTCTCTCTCATTTAACTCCGGTACGTGGGTTCATAACAGAAATTTCCCCCATTTCTCTCCCAGTAACTGCAACGGAAGTGTATGAATTAATTGACATGCAAATGAAGTGGCGTTTCCCGGCTGTTGTCCGGATTCCCCCCCCCCCCGCCCCCCCTCTCACTCTCCAGGCGAACAATGGAGAACTAAGTCAAATTTCCATGTTCCGTGTCTGGCCCCCGCGCTGTTTTTCTTCCTTGTTGTGGCAGAATTATGAAAGAGGTGAAACATCGGCCTACCTGGTAACCGCTGAGCGAAGTCTAAACGGACAGGTGTGGGGCTACTCCCGTGTTTCGCTCGGCGTCTCGCAATCTTTCAGAGCATTTCGGGGGGCTTGGTTTTGCATGTGTGGTGTGTTTGTGAGCTTTTTCTTACACACTGATGTATTCCCAGGGGTAAAACAATCGGATTAAGGGCTTCTCGTAGACCCTGGGTAGTGTAATTGTGTTTATGTACTCGTTCTGAGCGATGGTGTTTCGTTCCTCCCTCCCGTGCGTACAGGGATAAGGTATTTGCCCTTGGGAGTACTGTGCAACGTTTGGGAAATGCACGGAATATACGGGCTTGTATTTTACTTGGAGACAGTTAGCGAGGAGATAATACTTCCCTGATATTCAAATAACACCTAGGAAGCAATAGGAAGATAGAAGGAAGGGAATAGGGAGGAGGAGAAGTGAAAACGACTGTGTATACACGGGGAGACGCCGGTTGGTGGTATCAGGCAATTCCTCCTGTCCCCAGCACATGCGCTTTGCCGTCCTTGTGAGCGGCAAATCAATGGGCAGTGTGCGTCTGCTATCCGTGGATTTGAGGTGTGGGTAGCTGAGCCCTCCCCGTACCTCACTACCCACTCGGGAAAAATAACAGGAAAATAACTTAGCTTGATTCTGGTGTAGTTTTTGAAATCGGAGTGCGAGGGTGAGGAGGACGGGCCAGGGAGGTGGTGGTGCCGAGGGGGCGGTGTGTGCCTGCGCCTCCCCCCCTCTTTTTTGTTGTGAAAAACAGCTGACTTTAGGGCCTAGGGAGGGAAGGAAAATAGTTGTGAATCCCGGTGGAGGTGGTGTGGTGGTGGGATGTTTGTTGGTGCTAGCCGGTGCAGTGGTGGTGGTGGTGGTGCAACCCAAATGTCAGCTTCCCTCACGTCTAGATAAATCAGCCCGAGTCAGCAATATATCCAGTAGTTGAGAAGAAATTAGGGAAGGAAAAAATAATCCCAGTTTCCCTACCCCACCACCACAAGTAATATCAACACGAGTGGAAAACATCGATGTTGATCAGATTTGTTCTCATATCAGTCGAGTGTTTTGAAATACCTGGAAAAATCCTTTAACCCCCATTTTTTTAATACCTGCGAGAGAGCAACCAAGCCCCAGAGCGAGGGAGGCTTGGAGTGTGAAAAAGAGAAAGAGAGAGAGGGGGGGAGATTGGAGTGTGAGAGAGAGGGGAGAGGAGAGAGTGTGAGAGGTGATCGCTCCCACACTCTCCCTCGCACTCATACACCATGGCGGAGGACGACGTACTCTTCGACGATGTCTACGAAGTCTGCGAAGTCATCGGAAAGTAAGTGTACAGTTTTAACATGTACTGAATTAACCACAAGGGCATTTTTAACGTGTACTAAACCTTAAGAGCATATTTAACGAGCAAAATTAACCACAAGGGCATTTATAACGTGTACTAAAGTAACCACAAGTGCATTTTTAACTTGTGATAAATTAACAGTGGCATTTTTAACGTGTACCCAATCGTAAGGGCATATTTAACATGTGCTAAATTAACCTCAGGGTCACTTTTAGCGTGCTAAATTTACCTCAAGGACAATAGATACGGGAAAATAAACATACGATAAGGACGCAGATAACGAAGCTGAATCATCGAAAAGTAAGTACATTTTTTATTTTTACATTTACCATATTAACCTTGAGATAAAAATTAAATATCTCTGACTGTGACGTAGAGAAGCGTTGTGGATGTGGGTGCAGGGAAACCGACTTTTAAAAGGACGCGAAAATGAGTCACGTTGGAGCTTTAAATGTTAAAGACCGAGTTGGGGGTTTTAACTGAGGGGATGAAAAACAAACATGACGTGAGGAAAAATGTTGGGTGCAGGTCGAAGATGTTATAAAAATAGATACTGTAAATGAAAGACTGCATTAAATAGGGAAATAGTTTGGAATGCAAGAAAATTTATAAAGTTAGGAGGGTAAAAGAAAGACTGTTGAGTTGGGAATTTAAATGTGACGGGACGAAAACAAACATTGGCCAAGGAAAAATTTGGAATCCTAGCTTAAAATGCCATAAAGTAAGAAAGTTAATTGGAAGACAGAGGAATAATTTGGAGTGCAGGGGTAATTTATGATGTTAAAAATGGTAAATGACAGTAAGAGTTTGAGATTTAAATGTGAGGTGATGAAAAACAAATATTGGGTGGTTGGTAATTTGAAATACAAGGTCAAGATGTCACGAACTTAGGATGGTTAATGACTGCGTTTTGTGAGGATAATTAATAGGCAAGCTGAGGATATAAAGGAAGATAAATGGATGATCGCATTAGTTGAATAATATGGATCTTGTGGTTAATCGGCCGTGGTATAAGGTTAGGAGGGTAAATGAAAGACTGAATTAGGTGGGAAATGATTCGCAAACCACACGATTTTGTAATAACGTTAGGAAAGGTACATGAAAATAAGAGTTGGTGATTTAATTCTGGGATTAAAAACAAATTGGTAAGGAATAAAATCTGAAAAACACGCCAAAGATGTCAAAGGTAGGAAGTTTAATGAGAGCATTAGTGAAAAATAATTTGTAAGGAAAAAATAGAAAGTTAGGAAGATACACGAAAGACAGTAAGAGTGTGGGCTTTAAACGCGAAGAAGATGGAAGATGTGCGGGGGATTTAACCCTAAGATCCTCGAGGTGGAAAAGGGTTGAGCGTAAGGTGCTCAGAAGGTGCAGATATGAGCGCTGGCGGGGAGTGGGGCTGGAAGTTTAGGATTTATGTGTGAAGTATTGAAGTGTTGAGGATTTAAGTGTGTTGTGCTGACGTAAATAACGCGGGTGAGTTAGGAGAGGTACGCTAAAGTTGCAGTGATACATGGAAGTTGGCGAAGTTGGCGTTCACTTGTTTCGTAGTTTTGGGTAAAGTTAGGAACGTGGTGAGAGAGTAATCAGTAATATTATGTGATTATGCTAACTTATGCCACCGAAAGGGAAGTGAAAAGTTACAACTAGTTAGGTAACAAATGGTTGGCTGCCTCTTTTTGGAAATCGTAGGCCACAGGAGGAGGATTGTGTTTGCCTATCTGTCAAGGGTGAAGATTTATTGATAGAGTGGTTACAGGAATGAAAGGGAAAGGAAGTAGCCTAATTAAAGATAGAAGAAAGTGGTAGGGAAGTCGGTACATTAACCTGTTCTCCTTCCAGTTGTAAATTATTAGCCAAGAAGGAGAATTGTGTTTGCATAGGTGTCTGATAAAGGTGCAAATTTACCTGTCGAGTAGTCTAGGTTAAGGAAGGAGACGAAATAAACTAAAGCCAGGAAAAAAAAATAGGGGAAAAATACTTGATAGTCAATTTTTCTGGGCATATGAGGCATTCTCAACACATTTTCTTCAGCGATTGAGTTTCCATAATACACGTTAACTTTCTTTTATATATAATTCTAATATCGACCTGGTTTTCATTACTGACATAGAATGCTTAAATATCATGTGAAGAAATATGCTAGTAAGGAAGAAGTGCTAGGGAGCTTCATTATTCCACCCTTGTGAACGTGAACTCAGTGGACTGCAGGCTAATATCGCCTTCCTTCCCTTGTCCACCATCCTCCTTTTGGGCGATAGGGAGGAAGATGAGGGATGTTTTGTATAACCGGGCTGCTCCACCGACCGTCCATATTAGTGCCATCACGTGAAGGTGCCCCTCTTCAGCACTGGGCCTTGGTGTGAGTGAAGAATAAAGCTAAATCTAAGAAAATGAATTAAGAAGAGTGGGTAAGGAGTTAGGGCTGATGTAATGAGTAAAAATGGTGCATGTCAGGGTAGGTCAAGGAGAGAGGATGAGGAAGCAAAGAGTTGAAGGGGATGGAGTGGGTTTGGCAGGCTGGGGAGAGAGAGAGAGAGAGAGAGAGAGAGATGGGGAGGCCTGATGAAGAAAAGTGTGTGTGTGTGTGTGTGTGTGTGTGTGTGTGTGTGTGTGTGAGAGAGAGAGAGAGAGAGAGAGGTGGGAAGGCATGATGAAGGAATGAAGGATATAGGGAAGGTCGTATGAAAGAGGAAGAAGAAAATAATGGAATGAGAGAAGAATAATAAGAATGGAGGAAACAGTAAAGGAAGAGAGTAAATGAAGATGATAGAAGGGTAGGGACTGGAAGGCATGATGAAGAAGAGAAGGAAGGAAGGAAGGAAGGACGGAAAGTAGGAAGGAAAGACGGAAAGATGGGCAGGAAAGGTGATGTGAAAAATTAAGGGAATGAATGAGGGGGTGGACATGGATGAAGGAGCAGTAGAAAGGGAATGAGAGAGAAAGAGAGAGAGAGAATAGGGGAAAACTTAGAAGAAAATGGAAGGAAAGTAATTAGTACAGGAGAAGAGAATTGAAAAATGATAATGGGGAAAAGTGAAAAATAGGAGCGAATAGGAAGAAGGAAATTATAGAGGAGAAGGCAAGGGAAATGGGTGGAATGGGGAAGGATGGGGAACGAATGAGGAACAGGGGAACACGAAGAAGGGAATGGAAAGGAAATGGATGGAGCCGGGAAGGGCAATAGATGTAATAGATGGGGAGGATTGGCTTGCAGATGGGGGAGTTGATGGCTGGGAATTAGGAGATAATGGGGAGGGTGATGGGGAGGGAGGGAGGCATGGAGGGGAGGGAGGGAAGTGAGGTGGTGGAGGGATATGGCATGCGAGGAATGGAGTAGGGTCGGAATGATGAATAAAGGGATGAGGTAGGAAGGAAGGAAGAGAGGAAGGGAAGGGAGAGGGAAGGAAGGAAGAAAGGAAGGGAAGGGAGAAGGAAGAAAGGAAGGGAAGGGAGAAGGAAGAAAGGAAGGGAAGGGAGAAGGAAGGAAGAAAGGAAGGGAAGGGAGAAGAAAGGAAGGAAGAAAGGAAGGGAAGGGAGAAGAAAGGAAGGGAAGGGAGAAGAAAGGAAGAAAGGAAGGGAATGGAGAAGGAAGGAAGAAAGGAAGGGAAGGGAGAAGAAAGGAAGGGAAGGGAGAAGGAAGGAAGAAAGGAAGGGAAGGGAGAAGAAAGGAAGAGAGGAAGGGAAGGGAGAAGAAAGGAAGAGAGGAAGGGAATGGAGAAGGAAGGAAGAAAGGAAGGGAAGGGAGAAGAAAGGAAGAGAGGAAGGGAATGGAGAAGGAAGGAAGAAAGGAAGAGAGGAAGATATATAACAGAATGGAAAACAGGAGGATAAGAAAATATTAATTAGGGTTACATAAAAATGGGGAAGTAATGGAAAAAATAAAAAAAGTAGGTAAGATAAAATTTGGTTAAAAGTACGAGTATATGGGTATAGAAAACAGGAGAGAGAGAGAGAAAGAGAGAGAGAGAGAGAGAGATGAGGGAAGGTGCGGGTAGAGGGCCAAGTAATGTCTTGGAGACACACACACACACACACACACACACACACACACACACACACACACACACACACACACACACACACACACACACACACACACACACACACACACACACACACACACACAGAATATGGGTAAGTTTGGTAGATGAAAGCGTGGGATTGAGTGTGTGTGTGTGTGTGTGTGTGTGTGTGTGTGTGTGTGTGTGTGTTTGTGTGTTGATAAAAGATAATGGCAATGCACCATCTTCTCCATTTCTCCCCATCACTTCAAGAAATAGTAAATATCCTACAGAAGTACCCACAATAACCACCTCTTCCATAGGTCCCTCATCCTTGCAATATCTAAGGCACATTTCTTCCCTCCTGCTGCATAAGAAACACTATTGACTGGCGTATCAGAGGAAGGCATTGTAAGGAAGCTAGTGGCAGATGTGACCACCTCTTGCCAAACACATCTAGTGCTGTATTGAACGATGGTAGGGCATAGGGGTGGTGTGGAAGGGGAGGTGGAAGAAGGGGGGCTATGTGGGTAGGAGATGGAGGAGGAAGAGAGATGGAGCAAAGAGAGGTGTGGAAGAAAGAGTGATGTGGAAGAGGTGGGAAAGAGTATACTGTAGGCTACAAGGTTAGGTTAAGAATGGATGGGGGTGATGGGAAAGGGAGGTTGAAAGAGGGAGAGGTTGTGACGGTAGGAGGTGGAGGAGGAGGGGAGGAGAAGAGAGTAAGAGCAGGGGAGGACGAGGGGAAAGAGGTGTGGAAGAAAAAGTGGAATAGAAAAGGTAGGGAAGAAAGTGAGCGTGGTGGATGGAGATGTTTGTAGGCTGAAGAACCCGTAAGATGAAAAAGATGGAGGTTATGAGGGTGAAAGAGGAGAGAAGGAGCAAAGAGAGGTGAAAAAGATAGTGGGAATTGGAAGAGGCGAAAAGAGAATAAGTGACAAGAAAAAGATGAGAGAGAGAGAGTAAGAGTGGATGGATGATGATAAGATGCTGAGGTGGGACTAGAAGATGGATGCTGGATATAGAAAAGATTAAGGTATTTAGTTAGAGAGAGAGAGAGAGAGAGCAGGTAAGGTAGGGAGATTTGGACAGCAGCATCTCCCACCTGATTGATTACCTACTAACAGGTGTACCTTTTTTTATTGTTCAAGTGTCCTCAGGTATCATTAAGCTTTCCGAAGGCTGTCTCCTCTTTCACATAAACAATCTCTTCTTTCATACAACTATCTTCTCTTTCATATAACTATCTCCTCTTTACTATAACTTAAGATGCTCTATAATCATCATGTAACATATATCATTTCCATAAAGATATCTATAAGTAAAGAATATTAGTGTTACTTTACCTTTTCGTCTGTATAATAAGTTTCCTGTATTGTTATGGTGGTGGAGAGAGACGCCTTCATGTGGTGGCACTGATATGACTGGGTGGCTTCACTGCCTGGTTACACAAATGCCCCTCATCTCCCTCCCAGTCCCCCAAATGTAGGATGCTGGACTGCAGGAGGAGGGCACTTTCAGCCAGCAGTCCACCGGGTTCACGTTAGATGAACCCGGTATTACTACTATCACTACTACTACTACTACTACAACTAAGTTAAAGTATCGCCATGGTGCAGCAACGTACCGTACCATTGCACCGTATTACAGGCTTGCATTCTCGTCGGTTAAGGAAGCTCCCTAACACCATTCCATGAGCGATTTAGTTTGTTTATTACACCTTCTTGTCCTCTACTGCGTTACGTAAAACCTTCCAGTGTTGCCATGCTCTACATACGCTAAACGTACAAAAGGACATTAACCACCCATATCTAAAAATAAATCGGTAAGGAAGAGGTGTTAGGGAGCATCCTCAGCTGGCGAGAGTAGGAGTTATGGTTTTGTCATGTAAAAGTCGTACCTTCCTCAACTTTTTTTTTTCTTTCTTTTTTTTAGGTATTCGTAAGGGCAATGGATTTTTTTTTTTTTGTCATTGCACTTCAGCCAAAATTTTATATATGAATTAGGGTTGGGGTGATGATGATAATTTTTATTTTTTTTATTTACCGTATTATTATTATTATTATTATTATTATTATTATTATTGCTTCTTGTCACAACCGTAGTTGTGATGACGATACCGATATTTTTTATTACGGTATTATTATTATTATTATTATTATTATTATTATTATTATTATTATTATTATTGCCGCCACCATAACTTGCTCTTGCATTGATGGATCTTAACTTTTTTTTCTTTTTCCTGTACATCCATTCTTTTCGATGTCTGCTTTATTTATTTCTTTTTATTTATTTATTTTTTAGTTATTTGCTTGGCTTACCTGTCGTACTGAAGGGGTTAAGGCAATCTCTTTCTTTCTGTTTGTTTTTTCAGTGTTTTTTCTTCCATTTATTTTTTTACGACATCTCATCTCTCTTTTTTGTCATGGGAATTAGTGTTGGAATGGTGGTGGTGGTGGTGGTGGTGATGTTGATGATGATGATGATGATGATGACGTTGATGATTGATAGGCTGTTTTTGCTTCGGCCAGTTACTCAGCATGGATCTTAAGTTACGAGATTAATTAGGTGGTTGTTAGTTACTAGATGGATTAGGTGGATGAAAGTTACGAGAAGGATTAGGTGGCTCAAGTTAGGAGGTGGATTAAGTGGATGAAAGTTACGAGCTGGATTAGGTGGATTTAAGTTACGGGTTGGATTGGGTGGATGAAAGTTACGAGGATGAAAGTTACGAGATGGATTAGGTGGATGAAAGTTACGAGATGGGGATTACGACCCTCATCAATGACCCCATCCCAGGCTTAATGACCCCCCCGTGGATCACTTACCTGGCAAATGATGGTGATTAAGCTTAATTACACCTTAGCGGAAAAGAAGCGTGAGCCGGAGTTAGGGTCGTAGGGGACGTGGTATAACAAGCTCCGTAACATTTTTTCCTAAACGATTTATTTTGTATTTGCACCTTTACAATTTCCTTTTATGCTACTTGTTTTAATATTGTTTTCATCACTAATCTACAAGGGGACATGGAGGCGTTCTTTGCTGCCTAACTCGCAAATGAATAGGTGTTAGGGATTCGTCAGAGCAACTTGGAATATTAGGGGAAGAGATAGATGAGGGTGTTTGGAAAGGCGATGATGGGGAGAGGGAATAATTGATGATAATGGGGTTAGGATGGGGAGAGGGGCGAGGCGAGGGGAGGAGTCAGGTGATGGTGATGATGGGGAGAGTCAGTTGATGATGGGGAGAGTCAGGTGATGATGGAAGGAGTCAGGTGAGGATGGAAGGAGTCAGGTGAGGATGGAAAGTGGAGAGTAATTGATAAAGAGGGGTTAGGGTTGGGGACAAGTACAGGCGTGGGCAAAAGTTAGTATAATATTCCATCACTTCTGCTCCTCACTTTCCTCTGGTGGCTGATATTCCTAAGTTGAGAGAGGCTTGGTATCTCTCTCTCTCTCTCTCACGAATAATTTATCAGCACCAAGAGATAATAGGGTATAGTATGCAGAATAAATCGCTAAGGGAGAGGCGTAACGAAAGCCACATAGAACACGACCGTAAGTGTGAAATGGAGTGAATAGTACCGGTAGATCATGTGCCTCTCATTGTTCAGGTATACGATCATTTGTTCCTAATTGTACCGAGGTGTAATTAGGTCATTCCCTCTACGTCAATTAAGCGCGTGATGTTCCCGTAATTGCCCCTTCACCTGAACCACCTCTAATTGCACCTAATGATATTGCATCTGTAACGGCGTACCTGTCGCCTAGTTGTGATCACCTGGCCTGGAAAATACTCCTCACATCAATGGATAAGAACACCTGTTGATGAGGGGTTGATTTGGCTGTTGTGTTGGAGGTGGATGATGAATTGATGAGGTGGATGATGGATTGATGAGGTGGATGATGAATTGATGAGGTGGATGATGGATTGATGAGGTGGATGATGGATTGATGAGGTGGATGATGAATTGATGAGGTGGATGATGGATTGATGAGGTGGATGATGGACTGATGAAGTGGAAGTGGATGAATTGATGAGATGGAAAAACATGGAGGAACGTTGTGTGGAGTTGATGTGGGTGTTGTGTCATTTTTTCTTTTTTCTTTTATTTGAGGATGTATCTGGTCTGTGTGTGTGTGTGTGTGTGTGTGTGTGTGTGTGTGTTTGTAGTCTGCCCCCGCACGGTCGACTCCAGCCAGGCAATCAGCTTTAACCTCGTCACTTACTCTTTTCCTCCCTCCCTCCACTTCCTTCCCTCCCTCCCTCCCTCCACTTCCCTCCCCTCCCCTCCCCTCCCCTCCCCTCCCTCCCTCCCTCCCTCCCTCCCTCCCTCCATTTCCCTTATTACTCTTATTTTATCCCTCACTCTCACCTGATCCTCTAAAATGCTTCTTGAAAGTGTTTATTATTATTATTATTATTATTATTATTATTATTATTATTATTATTATTATTATTACTTCTACTACTACTACTACTACCGTACTATTCTTAACACATGCCATCCCTGCACTGGCATTCATGGAGAGTTAGGCTAAGTAGCAAGAAAAATGGAGATGAGGGAGAGTTTGTGCCACTGGGCTTGGGTTTACATTTTCTTAGCATTTATATATTTCGTTACACTGTTTCCTCAGCGATTTATTATGCACATTTACACCGCGATATCACCTGATTTGTTATACATGCAAGTTATGGAGAGAGAGAGAGAGAGAGAGAGAGAGAGAGAGAGAGAGAGAGAGAGAGAGAGAGAGAGAGAGAGAGAGAGAGAGAGAGAGAGAAACACACACACACACACACACACACACACACACTGTCATTTCCTGTTGGAGCCACTTGCTTGTAAAAAGGAAAAAAAACGAGAAAAAAGAAAGATACCTCCGTCAGTCGCTACTTCAGTGGTCACTGCTCCTCTGAACTGTCTGCTTACATCCCTCCACCTCTACGACGGACACGTAGCACCCGTCTAGCAGCAAACTCTCATCCTTTTTCTGTCCAACTCTCTAATGCAAGAGTTAATCGTTACTCCCAGTCCTTCATTTATGCAACAGGTCAACTCTGGAACTGTCTCCCTCTGTCTGTATGTCTTGCCTCCTATAATCTCCAGTCTTTCATAACGCAGTGTGTCCAGGCATCTCGAAATGATAGGATCTTGAATTTGGCTCCCTCTTGTATTTTGTTTTTCTCTTGGAAGGAGCAATTTTGTGGGCTCGTGGTCCTTGGTTCCTTCTTCCTCGCATAAAAAAAAGTCTGTTAACAGCCTTTCACTTTCCCTACGATAAGATAGATAAAAGACCTGGTTACTATCTATCTGTTATCAGTCTTAGGGGAGTAAACATCTTCACCTCTTCACCCCAGTGATATATCTTTA
>NC_137056.1:41301719-41321719 GCF_032717465.1 Coenobita brevimanus
ACGTGGTGGCACCGATATAGCTGGGCGGATCCACTGCCTGGTTGTACAGATGTCCCTCCACTCCCTGCCTATCCCCCAAAAGGAGGATGGTGGACTGCAGGATGAGGGTAACTTCATCCTGCAGTCCACCGGGTTCACGTTTCAGTTGAACCTGTGGCAACAACAACAGCAACAACAACAACAACAACAACAACAACAACAACAACTACTACTACTACGGTACTACTAGTACTACTACTACTACTACCCGTACTACTACTACTACTACTACTACTACTACTGCTACGGTACTACTACTACTACTACTACTACTGCTACTACTACACCTTCCATATTAACAATATTGAGCGTTTGAAAATGCTGATATATTTAGATCAGATTTATGATATTTTAGAAGTCTCGTAGAAAATGTACATTATTATTATTATTATTATTATTATTATTATTATTATTATTATTATTTTGATGTCATTGTTGCTCTTCATTATTATTATTATTCATAATGTTTGAAAGACCGGAAAGATTTTGCTTAATAATTGTCTGAAAATAATGACGTAATTTAGATCACATTTGAAGAATTTAGAAATAATACGTAAAATGTATAGCTCTTATTCTTATTAATTTATTTTGAAAACATTTGTATTTTGTTTATTAGAAAGATTTTGCATTTTAGTTGTTTGTTAGAAAATTAATAACATACTTAGGTGACATTTTAACTTTTCTGAAATCTCGCAATAGTAATTTGTCATTTTTCGGTTATTTCAAAAGCATATTTATTTTGCTCTGTGCTGTTCGTGTCCTGTGAAATACCGGAAAGATAAAGCCGTATTTCAGTGTGTGTGTGTGTGTGTGTGTGTGTGTGTTGTAATGCCAGGAAGACATAGCAGTATTTCAGTGGTGTATGTGTGTGTGTGTGTGTGTGTGTGTGTGTGTGTGTGTGTGTGTGTGTGTGTGTGTGTGTGTGTGTGTGTTGTAATGCCAGGAAGACATAGCAGTATTTCAGTGGTGTGTGTGTGTGTGTGTGTGTGTGTGTGTGTGTGTGTGTGTGTGTGTGTGTGTGTGTGTGTTGTAATGCCAGGAAGACATAGCAGTATTTCAGTGGTGTGTGTGTGTGTGTGTGTGTGTGTGTGTGTGTGTGTGTGTGTGTGTGTGTGTGTGTGTGTGTGTGTGTGAACTTATCGTACTTGTAAGTGTAACCTGGGAAAAAAAAAAAAAGCTCAGTTGATGGCCAAGCGTAGTGAATGATGGAGGGTTTATTTGACTAGTAACCAAGGAGACTCATTCCCTACCTCATAACAAAGACTCAGTTTCATACATCCCAGTTCCGTTTGGTGAAGATTAATTGACTAGGCTATACTTCTTTCATCTCAACTTGGCCCAGACTCTCGCCTCTTTTGCAGCTTATTTCACATAGCTCAGTGGAAGAAAAAGACAATACTACAGCTCTACATCCTCTCAGAAGCACTTCTTCTTGACTAGCATCATATTCCAGTGTTAATCTATTGTTACAGCTCAGTGTTCAAGATGGAGTGATGGGAATATTAGGCCAGGTTAGAGTAAAAGGAGTATGGCTTATTGTGAGGGATGGAGGAGAAAAAGTGGTGAGAAGAGAGAGAGAGAGAGAGAGAGAGAGAGAGAGAGAATTTGGAAGCTACATGACACGACAGGTAAGTGGGAAGAACACCTGATCTTGATAATCCGTACCCTTTTTATCCCTTCACCTCAGCCACACGACCTACCTCCACTACGGTATTGTCTTCCTCCTTCCGCCCTTCCTCTCTCTCTCTCTCTCTCTCTCTCTCTCTCTCTCTCTCTCACACACACATTCTCAGTCAGTCTCATACTTTGTCCCTCTCTCTCACACAGTGTTTCTCTGATCGTTTTGCATTCTCTCTCTCTCTCTCTCTCTCTCTCTCTCTCTCTCTCTCTCTCTCTCTCACACACACACACACACACACACACACACACACACACACACACACACACACACACACACACACACACACACACACACAGCACCTATCCCTCTCCTACATCCACTCCACCCAACCCTCTCACGCCGCAACCCACGTAACCCCTACCCTCCAGCCACGTCCTGAAAAAAAAAATAAATAAAAAAAGAAGAAAAAAAGGCTAATTCTCGTCACCTCTTTTATTTCCTTCATTTTCATTTCGTTTCGTCCATTCTCGTGACCTTGTTTGGGGTAGTTAGAGACCTTGCACTTGAATTAGGTCAGGAGGTAACCCCTAAACGAGCGGGTGAAGTCTAGTAGGGGTATAAGGTCCAGTTTCCCTTGCATTGTAGAGAACTTCGTCTTGCCATACCTTGCAACTCAGAGCGGTGTTGCCATTTCGTAGAAGCTTATTATTATTATTTTTTTTTCTAGGATGGTAGGCTTGTTGTATCCTTTTCCACATCCAGGTATATTAAACACGTCCTTCCTTGTTTTTATAAGTACGTCACGAGAAATATGGAATCTATTACAGTACAGGAACAACATGAACGAAAATAATTGTAATAGTGTACAGTTCGTCTACCGTAACTTAGTAAAATTTTTCGTCTTTTCGGAGCAAATATGGAGCAGATTTTTGGTGGAATGGAACAGCACTAAGGCTCTATATTTGGTCCATAGCACTTTTTCGTGACTAGCACAAAGCCGTAGTGTTGATCTCTTGCAACTGTTCAGCACTTGAGATGGAAAGATTGCAATTTAGGCCAAGTTAAAGTAGACGGAGTATAGGTCATAGTAAAGATCACACACTACTTACAAAGGTGAATCCTCTTTGATTGTACCTGTAAAATAAAGTGGCGCGAATCTGGCTTACCTGCGACACCTGCACTAATGAGGTTCAAGGTAATTGGTGGTCACGTGCCCACCTGGGCCCGCACCTCTCCGCCCACCTGTGAGGCGACCTTGAGCCCGAATTCACAACGAGACTGAGCACTTTCAAGAATATGAGATCTTCTGTGCATGCCTGAATTTTCGTCTGTGTTAATCCATTCAAAACTTATTTTTTTCTCTATATTATTCTTTGTTTATGAATGATTTTATTTATCCTTGACAGATCTCTCATAGTGAAGGGGTTAATGAAGGCTGACTCTTATCCCTTCAGTGCCAAAAAGTTCATCGTAAACTGAACAGAACCGCCAGCCAGTAGCTAGCAAGGACGAAATAGAATATACGTCATCGGAGTGAAGGGTTTGAGGGCGAGAGTGGAAGTGTTAGGCCTGCAACGTTTAGAACACTGGATGTCTACTTGTTTTGATGTTTGTCTGTATTAAACATTGTACAAGGTAGGCAAGTTCATTAACCTGAGTGTGTTTTTGAGTGTACCGTACGTAGCAGGTCCCCCCCCCCTTCCCCCAGAAAAAAATGATATATATGTGTAAGAGCAGGATGGGAAAGAGGAGTGTTAGAGAGAGAGAGAGAAATGGAGAAATGAATTCCCCGAGCTAGGCAACTAAGGCCATATAGCCCCGCTGAGGTTACAGGAGGGAGCTACCCCTCCCGGCAACGGTAAGAGAGAGAGAGAGAGAGAAGTGTGTGAGGATAAGGTAGTCTGTGTGCTAATCTCTCGCGGTCATCACCTGTCCGAGGGTTCGCGGAAAGGAGCAAGGCGTCGGAGATGATGATGATGATGATGATGATGATGATGATGATAACAATAATGATATGCAAAAATTTACTGGTGAGGGACAGGTCAAGAGAACCAGGCTATACACACATCTGGGGAAGTTGTTTACTGGGTCGAAACTTGTCCATCTCCCTAACAAACAGCCTCTACAAACACATCATTTTTGTACCTGAACAAGTCGCTTCAATATATATCAAGACAGGTGTTAGAGAGTCTACTAACACCACGAGCTTAAGGGACGGAGGTGATAGTCTCGCGGGCTTGGGTAACGTTCTATAACACTTTTTTCATAGAGATTTCCCTGTATTTACCTGTATCTGAATATTACACCTCATTATTATCTCATGTTAGGAAACCGAAATGTCTTTAAGAACTGTCCATAACACCTATTTTTAAGCGATTTATTTGTTCTCTTAACCCTCATTAGTATCCATTATGCTAGCCAAATAATGTGTCTTTATTATACCGACTTAGATTGCATAAATAAAATTCTGAACAAGTCTCAAGAAATAAGTTGGTGAAGAAAAGGTGTTACGGAAGGATTACCACATTGCTGTTATTGTTGTTGTTGTGGGATTAGGTTCTTCTAGACTTTAACCCAGTGGACCGCAGGAAACCGGACACTTAAACCGGACGCTCCCAGATATCCTTCATTAAGATTATGGTGAAGATTTGATTGTGTTTGATAGTGAGATGCATTGGGTGTGTGTGGTATGGGATCTTTACACACACACACACACACACACACACACACACACACACACACACACACACACACACACGAGGAGAATAAGTGTATTGTGTGTATGAGGTTGCACTACACGAGATCTTTATTTACACACACACACACACACACACACACACACACACACACACACACACACACACGAGGAGAATAATTGTGTTGTGTGTATGAGTTTGCACAACACGAGATCTTTATTTACACACACACACACACACACACACACACACACACACACACACACACACAGGAGGTGAGTTAGCGTATTGTGGTGTTAGGTTGTCTGCTGTACACATGATCTTTATTAACACACACGCCTTTTTGACGGTAGTGTCAGGGTGGGTGACGTGATTCACACCTGGACTGCTTACCTGCCCACCTTCACACACCGGAGGACAGGTGTTGGTGTCCTGGCGATACCTGGAGCTCATTACACCCGCGCATGCGATAGGAGAGTGGGTGTTGTTTTGATAGGCGTGAGAGAGAGAGAGAGAGAGAGAGAGAGAGAGAGAGAGGCTGTGTAACAACTCTTCCTATGATACTTATCCCGCGTATTTCACCTCTAAATTCTCCCGTATGTTATTTATAGTTTCATTTTTTTATATTAACATAGCTTGCGAAGAGGAAATAAAAGAGAATAACTGATATTTTTCTTTTTTAATATCGATATTGCCTAGATTTTTTTGCCTTTTTCATTTCAGAACACGTAGGTCATTGGCAGAAAAAGACAGTGCTACAGCTCTCCATCCTTTCCGTAGCACTTCTTCGTGACTACCCATCATATTCTAGGGTTAATCACTTGTTACAGCTCAGTACTTAAGATGGAGGGACTGTAATTTTAGGCCAAGTAGGAGTGAAAAGGCTATAGAATATGGATCTGGGGTGTGTCAGGGGGTGTTGGTGTATTCTCCCGGTATTATGTTTCGGCGTGTGTTCGTTGTCGGGTTCCTCTTACTCATTACCGCCCCGGGGATGAGTTGGGGAAGGGGAGGGAAGAGGAGTGGGAGGGTGGGGGAAAGGGGACGGGGTGGGGGAGAGAAGGGGGAAGGGGTGGGGGAGAGATGATGTGGATGTGAGGGAGGGGAAGGGGGTGAGTTAGAGTGCGGTGGGAGAGGGTTGATGTGGATTTGATGGAGGGAGGGAGAAGAGTAGGATGAGGAAGGGAGGAGAAAGGGAGGGAGGGAGGAAGGGATGGGGGAGAGGGACGATGGGTGAGGGGGAGGGAAGGGGTGAGAAGAAGAGGGGGGTGAGAGAGAGAGGAGAAAGATAGAGAACAGCATGGCTTAACCCCAACACTGGAAGAGAGAGAGAGAGAGGGAGAGAGAGAAAGAGAGAGAGAGAGAGAGAGAGGTATTAGGCCAAGGCTACAAGGGAGGGAGGGAACGGTAATGAGAGGGTGCAGAAAGGGAGAGTACAGGGAGATTGACCTGGGTACGGGCTTGGAACCGTAGATAAATATATGGGAAGAAAGACAGGGAGGATTGAGACAGAGTAGACGGGAGAGGAGAGAGGGAGGAATAATAGTAGGGTGCTGGAAGGGAGACTAGGCTGGAGGGAGACTTACGTGAGGAAGGGTCGTGTAGATATGTAAATGGGACTAAGGAGGGGAAGAAGGAACCAGAGGGTCAGTAGATTCAGTAGAAGAGGGAGCGTAGGGTGGTGCAAGGGAGAAAATTGAGAGAAAGAGAAATGGGTGAATGGAAGAAATGATGACGAAGGGAATGATTAAAAAAAAGATAAAATGAGAAGAGTAGGGAAAGATCATAAATAAGATGAAATGAGAAAAATTAGCATAAACAGAGACAAAGAAAATGAAGAGAGGCAAGAAGAAGAAAAGGAATGATTGTCAAAATACAGAGAGATGGAAGAAAGGGGTCAGACCTCAGAGAAAGTATAGATAGATAGACAGACAGACAGATAGATAGACAGTCTCCTTCCAGATGAGATAGATGAACAATGGAACAAAGAGGCATTGGGAAGAAAACGAGATCAAGGGTCAAGAACGAAAGGTACGGGAGAGACGAAGAAATACGAGATCTTCTTCACAAACAACTTTACGATCATTTATTTCTCGTAACTTAAGATTATTTTGTAGGAAAGACAAAAAAATAAGTGTAGAATCTTCATATTTCTTTTTTATGTAATGCTAAATCTTACTTAACTACGAGAAGGAGAATTATCAGCGCCATTTATTATTTATTTATTTATTTATTTATTACAAGGAGAGGAGAAACCAAACTTTGCATGTCTGTTCCATGTAATCAAAATCCGATCTACCTGATGGAGTTCGTGTTTCGTGTGTGTGTGTGTGTGTGTGTGTGTGTGTGTGTGTGTGTGTTATAAAGAAAGAACCCGGGGCTGAGAGTATTGGAAGTATGTAAGGATGTTTGAAAAGGAGGATGGAGTTCGTGTGTGTGTGTGTGTGTGTGTGTGTGTGTGTGTGTGTGTGATAAAGAAAGAACCCAGGGCTGAGAGCATTAGAAGTATATAAGAAGGTTCGAAATGCCACAGTAAAAAGTACAGGAAAGTTGATTACCACAAAAGCGATGATGAAAGTAGAAGAAAAAGTAATGTGAATGAATGAAAAAAAAGCAGTAAGAAGAGATAATTTTTTTTTAGAAGGTTTTGCAATTACCAGCGAAGGAAGATAGATATAATGAACAAAGCTTTACAAAAAGGAGAGTGTTAGAAATTCAAGAAGTAGATAGAAGAGAAGACTAGAGAAGAGGGAACATCAAGGAGGAAGATGATAGGTCAAGGAATTATAGAAGATGGGGACGCAGGGCAGAAGGCGAGAAGGGATTAGGAAGAAGACACCATATAACGTCTTGAAGAAAATCCCCAGCTTCTTCGTTTTTATTTTTTATTTTTTCATTTTTTCTGCCTTTTTTTTTGGGGGGGGGCTCGGGGGGGGGTAATTATAGTGATGAAGGAAAGGGCTAACAAAGTGTCTGTCTGTATGTCTGTCTAACTTACCTACTTATAAAAGTTTCCATTTAAGTTGCATGTCATCGTTTGGAGTGTGCTAGTAAGAGAGAGAGAGAGAGAGAGAGAGAGAGAGAGAGAGAGAGAGAGAGATTTTAACCCTTTCAATACGTCTACGTCTTTATATAATTTATCTTGTGTCGGAGAGAGAGAGAGAGAGAGAGAGAGAGAGAGAGAGAGAGAGAGAGAGAGAGAGAGAGAGAGAGAGAGAATTATTTACCCTTTCAGTACGTCGACGTCTTTATATAATTTAGCTTGAGAGAGAGAGAGAGAGAGAGAGAGAGAGAGAGAGAGAGAGAGAGAGAGAGAGGATTTCATATAGCCCTTGAGAGACTTTTTGAACGGGGGGGGGTCAGATAAATCCTCCATCAACCCCTTCAGCTCGAGGATGGGTTTGGGCTGAATAAAATCGTCTAATAAATGCAAAACGAAGATAAAGATGCCTTATTGAAGGGCGAAGAAGCTAATAAAGGAATAGATAGGTGAAGTAAGGAGTGAAGAATTGAAATGAGGAAGAGAAGGAAAGAATGTGGAAGAAAGGAGGAAGAAAAGGGAAGAATAAGGAAGAAAGGAGGAAGAAATGGGAAGAATAAGGAAGAAATGGGAAGAATAAGGAAGAAAGGAGGAAGAAAACGGAGGAATCAGAAAGGAACGAAGAAAAAAGGGAAGATCAAGGAAGAAAAAGGGAAGAATAAGGAAAAAATGAGGAAGAAAGGAGAAGAATAAGGAAGAAAGGAGGAAGCAAAGGGAAGAAAAAGGAAGAAGAGGAAGAAAAGTGAAGAAAAACAAAGCTTCTCCATTCGTGAGTTATAGTAAGAGGTTGATGGGATTAGAGGGATTATATGCTAAGAGTGGGGAAGGGAGGGGACGGAAGATAGGGAGAGAAGGAGGGGAGGGGGAGAGAGGAAGAGGGGGGAGGGAAGGTAAAAGGAGAGAGAGAGAGTACAAAGGTGACTGTTTGGTATAGGGATGGTTCTTACAAATCTATTCTATCAGTTGAAGACAAGGATAGACAAGCAGGAAGGGGGAGGCGGGAGAAGAGAGCGGGGGAGAATGTTGGACAGGGAGAGAGGGAGGGGGTGGGGAGAGAAAGAGAGAGAGAAAGGGGGTGAGGGAAGGAGAGAAAGAGGGGAAGATCGGCCATGAAGCAGATGAGTGAGACAGAAACACACACACACACACACACACACACACACGGACACCGAGCGAAACGTATTACTCCCTCTCCCTTTGCGAGCACGGGTGTAAGTGTAAATGACGGGATTAAATGGCTGAAGGGGAGGGGCAGGTCAGGTTGCAAGGCCGGAGGTGCAACTGATGCTGTTGCTGTTGGCGGGGTAGAGTTACACGGTGTTATGAGAGGACGTGTGTGTGTGTGTGTGTGTGTGTGCGTGTTTGTGTGGTGTAAGAGGGCATGGTTAGAGAGTAATAATTTTGCCTCACCTCACTTTATGTAGGTGGTGTGTGTGTGTGTGTGTGTGTGTGTGTGTGTGTGTGTGTGTGTGTGTGTGTGTGTGTGTGTGTGTGTGTGTTGTTCAGTTGGGAAATGGTTGACCTTTGTTGTGGTTAGCGTGTTGTTAGAGGTCAAGGTTTGGAAGCTCGATTTTACCACACCTCACCTTGTAAATAGCCTCTCTCTCTCTCTCTCTCTCTCTCTCTCTCTCTCTCTCTCTCTCTCTCTCTCTCTCTCTCATACTGGAAATTGTTTTGCAGTAATTATGGTTAGGAAGTATATAATTATCACACATTACATAGCCTACACACACACACACACACACACACACACACACACACACACACACACACACACACACACACACACACACACACACACACACACACACACACACACAAATCCCTGTTAGGTTAATATTTATTAGAGAAAAAGGGTTAAGTGGAGACAGGAATAGATTTTTACCGCTCACTCCATACAAGCAGTGTTCTTTTTGTAACCCGTATTATGTATTATGTAAGAATGGGATTAGAATTATAATGTATGTTATGCAAAGGGATTATTATTTTAACATATTTCGCTTTACGTATAGTGAGTCAGTGCGATTTTATTTTTTTTATTTTTTTTTTTATTCAGTGGGAAGTAGGTCTACAGTGGTGATTCTTGAAGGGTTCTGTCTGGGTTCATTTTGTTCTGGGTTCATTTTATTGTTTTATTTTACGTAGGCTTGTGTCACGGTACATTTTCAACATGTATGGTTTCAGGATTAGATATAGGGTACCATACGTTACTTTATGGATTTCTTTTGTGGCTTCTGTTTTTCGTTAGTCAGAAAAAGTTAGACTGACGGTGATGAGTTTTTTCTTTTTCTTTTTTGTCCCTTCCAGCGGTGTTGTCGGAAAAAAGAAAAAAAAAAGTTAACCTGAAAGAGTACCGGTAATTTAATTTGCCTTTACTGGAGGAATATATTAAAATTTTTCTTTTTTGGCTATTTTTTTCACTTTTTTGTCTTTGCATCATCTCGTAATATTTTTTCTTGTTCCTGATTTTTCTTTTTTCATTATTCTCCCTTTTCATTTTTTTTTCTTGCCTCCTTCAGACGATTTTATTCAGCTTTGTAGTGGAGGATTTAATGAAGGCTGTATCTAACCCCTCCAGTTCCTTAGAGAGAGAGAGAGAGAGAGAGAGAGAGAGAGAGAGAGACCCTTATAATTTATGGTATCTACTTGTCTTTCAGGAAATTTTTTGGGGGGTGAGAGACGTGACGGATGATGATGATGATGTTGATGATAATGATGATGGTGATGATGATGATGATGATATTTGATGGCCTTCTTCTCTTTGTATTATTATTATATATTTTTTTGTCTTCTTTTTTTGTCATTATCAGTATCTCTTCATTTTATCTCGTTCTTCTCATTCATCATTATCATCACCACCACCACCACCACCACCACCACCACCACGTTATCTCAGTTTTCCAGTAATAAATAAAATTGGTGCGTAGAATCTAGGAACAGAAACAGAAATTACGAGAAATATCAAGGTAAAAAAAAAAAATCACTCATTTAAGTCCTCGAAAATATCTGCTTCTTATCACAGGCAAAAGATACACATAAAGCCCCCTGATAACGCCTCTGATAAGAAAACCACTTCGTCAGCTTCAATGATAAGGAAAGATTGCAGCCTCTGATGTCTCTTTCTCTATTCATACATCAGTCATTCATTTCAGTCCTTCAGTTTTATTTATTAGCTTTATTTAACTTTATTTCCTTCTCTCTCACTTATTCCATCTTATCCATCCATCTCCTTACACTTCTGCCTACTCCTGCCTTCAACATCACCATGCCACCCTTGCCCATCATCTCTATTGTCTCTTTCAACTAAGCACACCCTCTCTTAGATCTGTTAACAACAAGATATCCTTTCTCCACATCTTTCACAAATCTGTATGTCTTTTCCTGTCCAATTTAGGAACTGATATGAATTCTTTGAAGCACTCTTGTTTTTAATGTTTTTTCTGCTTATTTTTATGTTCCTTATCAGTGCAAGGTATTTTTTATTTCTGTATTTCCACTTTGCTCTTCTCATTACTTGGCTACTCGTTTTAATTTATCTCCTTGTTTATTCTTCCTCTCAGTTCTTTCGACATCTTTTCCATCCTTAAAGTCTAAAAGCACAAACATCATTTCCAAACTTCTTCCATTTTTAAACTTTAATCTTGCATCACTGATTACAATTTCACTGTTACCTTTCACTGTGGATTAATAGCTGATCTCCACTGATGTCAGGATGTGTGCAGTTTCACCCATTTGGCTGGCAATATATTTTTTTTTTCCTCAGAGGCTTGGGTCGAGCTTGAAACATGTGTACAATCGCCATCAAAAGTCCTGGTACCTCTTCTGCTTTTCTGTCTGTGGGCTTTGAAAATCAGTGTAGTGAATCTGGAGCAGCCGACGCTGATGACTGTGATCTATAGCTAAATAGATTCTTTAGTGTCAGTTGCTTCGGATTCACCACACTGATTCTGAAAGTCAGTGGAGAGAAAATCAAGGAAAGGGACAGGACTTTTGCTGCCGACTGTACCTGTAAACAACTTTTCTTTTCGACACGTTTCCTCACTTTGGATTCGGGATTTATGACTACAGGCTAAAACTAATCCAGGATACTTGAAGGATTTGGTTCCGGATTATCCAAACATGTCCAACGCAGCTATGACATACCAAACGAGCCTAGCTAACAAGATCCTAACCTATGGACATTTTAAAGCAATATTCAGCATCCCTCAGCAGACCAAACCATTAATCAGCGTACGGTCCTTTCGCTAAGAGGTGAAAGAAACTCCAAGAGACTGAGAGGGAGAGGGAGTGAGTGAGCAGTAAGATGATGGGGAAGTCGGTGGGAGGTGATAAACGTCTTTGGCTTGTGGCTGTTATCTGATAAGGGATTAGATTCCTTTCGTCTGTCGGGTCAGCTGGAGACAGTGATTGGGTAAAGGGTGGGATCGTATTATCAAAGCCCCTGTTCAAGGCATTTATAACCCATAGATAAAGCTGATAAAGATACCGCGATCCAAAGGGCGCATGTTCCTCAGTACCGGTATATATATTAGCCTACGTGCAAAAATATTCCTCCTCAGCTAGATAAGAGAAACGGCCACTAGGTCTGCCATACTTGTCACATTGTCATATCAACGTGGTAGTAGGTTTCTTACATATCGGTCTGCGTATGTGAGTAATCCTGCTGGTGTGGGTTCTTTAATATCTGCTGGAGGAATAGATATGTACTCTGTGGTGTTACACGTAAAAAACCTGACATTTGGTTGTAGTCTAAGAGCGCTCCCAATTCCAGCTGAGTGTTCATGCCATTTCTATCGGTCTTAAGATGGCGTTTGATTGAATGCATCTTGAGGACCTCTGAGGGCTCCTGAGACTTCCTGGTAGTCCCTCAAGTACCGGCTATTGATCTGTTGCTTGGTTTTTACTGAGATACCGAGAATGTGACGCAGTGTGGTATCGGAACATCTCTCTCTCTCTCTTCGTGTGTGTGTGTGTGTGTGTGTGTGTGTGTGTGTTTCTGACGTTCTTTTCTCTTTTTTTCTGCTGTTCTTTTTTTTCTTTTTTTTCTTTTTTTCCATACTTCTTCCAACTGAAACCCTTAGTCTCCCCTCCCTCGAGCTAAAACTCTTATTTAAACTATTGTAGGATAGCTGACGACTGATCAAAATCGGATGGTAATAGTCTATATAAAATTCATAGGTGTACCAGTCGCAGAGGTAGTTCTTGAACCCCTTAATGAATTAAATCTTTCTCAGTTTTACGAAATTTTCAGGTGCTAGATCAAACGTAAACAATCTATCGTAATCGTATCAGTCGCAGCGAAAGGGTTAAGCCAGGTAATTGATCTGGGTTCGTGAGCGTGTGATGCCACCTTCTTTTATTGCACATAATCTGTTTATGTAAAGGATCGTAGGTAATGCTTCTTAATATACGGTAAATCTTAAGGGTTTCGGATAAGATTGGTCCTGATGTCTTAAGATTTTACCTACTCATGGTGCTGTGGATGACTTTCAAGGCTGTATAGAGTATTGAAGGTGTTGGAAGATGTACGTCACCTGTGTCTTAGAGCTAGTGTCGTCTTGTTTTTCTTCACCTGAGAGAGAGAGAGAGAGAGAGAGAGAGAGAGAGAGAGAGAGAGAGAGAGAATTTAATATACCTGTAATTGTTTTGATATCATTATAAATCGTGATACACCTGTCGCCTAATTGATCCATAAATTATTACCGTACTTTACCTGTATGAGAAAATACTCTTGTGTAATTCTCTCTCTCTCTCTCTCTCTCTCTCTCGTTTCTCATTCCGTCCTCACGTTACCAATCTCGCCTGAGTCAGTATCCGGGGAGAGGGGTTGAGTCAGCAGTCACGCCTCGAGAGAGAGAGAGAGAGATCCGAGGGTTTAGAAAGCAGTGTGTGTGTGTGTGTGTGTGTGTGTGTGTGTGTGTGTGTGTGTGTGTGTGTAACCCTATCTAACAATCTTCTAACCCTAATAAAATCAAGACCCGGAAGCTTCAGTTAAAGACTATTATAGGGGAGTTTAGTAATTCTTTGTCGAAAAATGTTAGTGAGTGACAGAAGGACAAGGCCGGTTCAAGAGACACTCCCACATCTAAAAGTACGTCATTGGAGTGAAGGGGTTAATGAAGGTCAACTCTCTCTCTCTCTCTATTATATTCGCTGACTCAGTTAATTCAGCAGTCAGCCATGAATTTTTGTACCCACTTTACTGAACTTTTCTGAATTAAGGAAACTGGTAGATTTATTTATTATTTTTATTTATCTGTCTATCTACCTGTTTATCTATTTCTTCCTTTATCGATGCAGAACACTTTAATTTAAGACCCCCAGAACACTTTAATTTAAGACCCCCAGAACACTTTAATTTAAGACCCCCAGAACACTTTAATTTAAGACCCCCAAACACTTTAATTTAAGACCCCCCAAACACTTTAATTTAAGACCCCCAAACACTTTAAGACCCCCCAAAACACTTTAAGACCCCCCAAAACACTTTAAGACACCCAAACACTTTAAGACCCCCCAAAACACTTTAAGACCCCCAAAACACTTTAAGACCCCCCAAAACACTTTAAGACCCCCCAAAACACTTTAAGACCCCCAAAACACTTTAAGACCCCCAAACACTTTAAACCCCCCAAAACACTTAAAGACCCCCACACACTTTAAGACCCTCCAAAACACTTTAAGATCCCCCAAACACATTAAGACCCCCAAAACACTTTAAGACCCCAAAACACTTTAATGTAAGACCCCCCCAAAAAAATTGCTTTCACTAACCAAGAATTTGTGATAATTCAGGTGTTGGTGAGGGACACCCTCACGTAGTGGCACTGATGTAACCGGACGGCTCCCCTGCCCAGTTATATAAATGCCTCCCCTCCCCCCAGCTCCCCCTATCCCCCGAAAGGAGGATGGTGGACTGTGGGAGCATCAAAGTACAGAAGAAAGATACCAGTCAACAAAGTGCCAGAGAAATGGCCTTTGGTTCCTTCTTCCTTGCATTAAAAAAACAAACAAACAAACATACATTTATTCATCGTTTTTCCGAAATTTTGAGTTCCGCTTAATAAATTGGTGTTGCCATAGTTTTTTTTTTAATTAAATAATAGACTAGCCCTTTTTTTGTCCTCACACATGAAATTTAGAGAAGTTAGTCGTTCTTTTCCTTTCTGTTTTCTTTTTGTGTTTTTTTTTTCCCACTTGGTCGTTGGCACAGGTAATTTTTTCCTTCTGCATTGGCATGATTCATCTTTCATCTGCAAAAAAGAAGGTAAATAGAGAGCAGAATAACATATTCTCCCCTAATTTCCCGTAATCCATGTAGATTTTAAAATATATGAGAGGCAGATAAATTTAAACTAACGTGAGAAGCAGCAATATCATGTTTTTAGTGTTGGTCAAAATCGGAGTGTTCCAGGAAGCGAAACATAAGATAAGTAGACAGCAAAATAAAATCCATTCTCTTAATTCGTCGTACTTCGTATAAATTTTAAAATATACCGTATGAGAGGTAGGTAAATTTAAAATAACATGAGAAGCAGAAATTTTATGTTTTTAGAGTGGAAGTAAATCGGAGTGTTCCAGGAAGTGAAACATAAGTAGACAGTGAAATAACATCCATTTTCTTATTTCCTCGTATAAATTTTAAAATATATGAGAAGTAGCTAAATTTAAACTGACGTGAGAAATAGAAATATTATTAATTTTAAAAGATATGAGAGGTAGTTTAATTTAAAATAACGCGAGCAGCAGAAAGATCATGTTTTTAATGTCGAGGCCAAAATCGGAGTGTTCCAGGAAGTGAAATTCAAACGAGGTGCCTACTTAACACTCGCCTCTTCTCGGAATTGAAGTGGAAGTGTTTGGGAAGCATACTTAAGCGCTTATTCCTGTCGGTTGAGGAAGCTCCCTAACATCATTTCCTAAGCGATTAATTTCTCTTTATTATACCTTACTCCCGTATTCTGTTACATAAATCCAACCAAGATCGCCATACTCTGCATAAATAACATACTAAAGGGAATTAACCAGCCATATCCAAAAATAAATTGCTAAGGAAGAGGTACTAGGGAGCCTCCTTCTCCCACGAGAATACAAGCCTTAGTGTTTTCATCCGACGGAACTGGCGTAATCCGATGAGCCAGGTAGGAATGAGTCTTCATGGTTATAAGGTAGGAATGAGTCTCCTTGGTTATGAGTAGGAATGAGTCTCCTTGCTGTGAGGTAGGAATGAGTCTCCTTGCTGTGAGGTAGGAATGAATCTCCTTGGTTACTAGTCAGATTTACCCACCTGTCCAATTACACGTGGCCATTACCTGAGCCGGAAGTGATTAGGGAAATTTTAAGTTGAAAAATAAAATGCTGTATTGTTTTGGTATTAGCTGATTCTGTCTATACTCCGTTCACTTCAACTTGGCGTCAAATTGTCATCTCTCTCTACCTTGAATGCGGAATTATAGCAAGAGATTAACACTAGAATATGGTGCTAGTCACGAAGAAGTGCTATGAAAAGGATGTAGAGCCATAGTATTAATGCAAAGGTGAAAGGAGTAGGGAGGATTGCAAGATAGATAGGAGGAAAGATTGCAAGATAGATGGAAGGAAAGATTGCAAGATAGATAGGAGGAAAGATTGCAAGATAGATAGGAGGAAAGATTGCAAGATAGATAGGAGGAAAGATTGCAAGATAGATAGGAGGAAAGATTGCAAGATAGATAGGAGGAAAGATTGCAAGATAGATAGGAGGAAAGATTGCAAGATAGATAGGAGGAAAGATTGCAAGATAGATAGGAGGAAAGATTGCAAGATAGATAGGAGGAAAGTAAGAGGAAGAGGAAGAGAAATTGTTACATTGATGATAGAGAATGAGAAAATGTGTGTGTGTGTGTGTGTGTGTGTGTGTGTGTGTGTGTGTGTGTGTGTGTGTGTGTGTGTGTGCAACTCTAGCATCCAAAACTACTACTACCATGAACAGCCACATATACTCAGACTATCCCTACGACAGAATTACTGCCCTGAAACTACCACCACTACCACGACTACCACCACTACCACTAAGCTTGATTTCCTGTGGGTACCTTCTCATAATCCACACTACCCCATGCATCTCACACACTCTCTCCCTCTACATAACACCTCTCTCTCTCTCTCTCTCTCTCTCTCTCTCTCTCTCTCTCTCTCTCTCTCTCTCTCTGTCTCTCTCTCTCACACACACACACACACACACACACACACACACACACACACACACACACACACACACACCTGCCCTTGCGTTATTGACCAGGTGTAGACGGAGAGTTAGGTGTAATATCCGTGAATAAGTAGCAAGTTACGAGTGTTTGGGGAAAGATATGGTGAGAGGTCTGTAGTTTGATATTCTTTTTTTTTTTATGTAAGAAAGAAGGAACCCAAGGCTGATTTCTTGTGTCGTATTGTTGACAGATAAGGGAGTGATTGCCAGTTGTGTTTAAGTTATTTTCTCCTAACTTTTATCTCTTGTTGAGTGTTTTTATGGATCCGTGTGTGTGTGTGTGTGTGTGTGTGTGTGTGTGTGTGTGTGTGTGTGTGTGTGAATCTTATAAATGGGATATGAGTGAAAGTGAGTGAGTGATGGAATGTTGATTAGTGACGATGTGAAAGAGAGACTGAAAGTGACAGTGATGAGAGAGAGAGGGGGGGAGAGAGAGAGAGAGAGAGAGAGAGAGAGAGAGAGAGAGAGAGAGAGAGAGAGGTACTTGAAAGAATGAGTGGTGAGAGTAAGAGAGAAGCATGAATGGAATATTAGAGTGAGTGAGTGAGTGAGTGTGTGAGTGAGAAGAAAGGTAAACTCTCACTCTTCTCTATTGACTCCCTACTGACCACTCCACCTTGCTATTGTGACCACGGAGGAGGAGGAGGAGGAAGAGGAGGAGGAGGAGGAGGAAGGAGAAGAAGAGGAGGAGGAGGGGAAAAAAGAAAGAAGAGGAGGAGGGGGAGGAGGAGGAAGGGAAAATGAAGAAGAGGAGGAGGAGGGGAAAAAAGAAAGAAGAGGAGGAGGGGGAGGAGGAGGAAGGGAAAATGAAGAAGAGGAGTAGGAGGAGGTGGAGGAGGAGGAGGAGGAGGAGCTGGAGGAGGAGGAGGAGGAAGAAGAAGAAAAGGAAGAGGAGGAACAAGATGAAGAAGAGGGGAAAGAGGAAGAGAAGGATAGAAAGGGAATGGTTCGTAGGAGAGAAAGAGAATTTTGAAGAAGGTAAAAAAAAAAGGGGAGGGAAGGAAGGAGGAAGAGAGGCACAGGAGAAGAGGTTATAAGGAGGAAGTAGAAGAGGAGAGATGGAAAGGAAGAGGAGCAGATCAGGAAGAAAGATGGAAAGGAAGGAGAGAGATTGAGGGAAAATATTAAGGAAAAAAGATGAGGAGGGAGAGAAAGAAGGAAGAGGAGAGGAGGAGGAACAGAGGAAGAAGAGGAGAGGAGGAGGAGGAAGAAATAAAGGAGAGAAGTTTTGAAAGTAGGAGGAGAAATGGAAAGGAAGAGAATGGGAAGAGAATGACAGATTGGAAAGTAGGAAAGTTTTAAAGGATGCAGGAGAGAGAGAGAGAGAGGAAATGTAAAAGTTGCTGGAAACAGAGAGAAATAAAAGGGAAGAGAACTGGAAGAGAGAGAGGGAGAGAGAGAGAGAAGGGGGGAGGGAGGGGGGGAGGTACAGGGAAAGTTTTAAAGGTGGCAGGAGCATAGACGAGAAAAAAAAAACGAAAAACAAAAAAATAACCGTGAAGAGGAACGAAAAATAAAGGAATTGATAAAAAATATGTGAAAATAAAAGTATATGTTGCAGTCGTTCTTGAGTAGGGACAGAAAGGTCTTGAGATGTTTTTGCTAAGGAAAATAGGAAAAGGGGAAAAATGTGAAAGAGAGAAGGAAGGAGAGGAAGGAGGTAAGAACGGAAATTGGTGAGAAAATTTGGAGGTAAGAAGTAAGTATATATATTTCTTTACCGTCGTTCTTGAGTTGGGACAAAAACGCTTAGGGATCTTTTTTGTCGAGGAAAATTGGATGAGGATAAAAAGTGAGGATAGTGAAGGAGAGACTGGGTAGGAGGGATGTAAGAGAGAGGAAAATGATGAAAGAAGTGAAGTAAAAACAAGGTTGAGATGTGTGGTTGTTACTGAATAGGGACAAAAATGTATGAAGGTCTTTTTGCTGAGGCTGTATTCCAGGTGAGGGGCTTCTTCGCACCTGCACTTTAGCGAATTATTTTTATTATTACACCTTAACATTTACCTGTATGCTATTGATCTCATTTTAATATCGACATAATTTCAATCACATACAAGATGATATTGATCGTTGATGTGCAGAATAAATCGCTAAGGAAGAGGCGTTACGAGGTCGAAAGGATTAGAAGTAGATGTAGAAATCTACCGAATAGAGTTTTGGATATAAAGAATAAGATCAATAAACATAAATGACGAGATGATAGAATTTTGGAAGGAGAGAGAGAGAGAGAGAGAGAGAGAGAGAATATATAAAGAGGAAGATGAGGAGAAGGAGGTAGTCATGGGCAACGAGACAGGAAATGTGAGGGAGAAGGAGTTAAGAGAGAGAGAGAGAGAGAGAGAGAGAGGAAATGAGGGATAGAAATAGAGAAGAGAGAGTCAGTGGCAATATTGAACTGGGGGGAAGGACAAAGAGAGGAGGGAAGAGATAAGACAGAGATGAGAGATAGAGATGGAAGGGAGGAAAGGAGAGAGAGAGATGTGACACAGAGGAGAGACAGAGATGAGAGGAAGGATATGAGACACAGAAAGACACACAGACAAAAAGGAAGAACTGGGAGATAAAGAAGAGGCACAGATGAGAGACAGAGATGAGAGAGAAGTAAGAGACTGATGAGAGAGATAAGAACTGAGAAGAAAAAATGAACAAGCAGATAAGACAGATAAGAGAGATAAGAGACAGAGAAATGGAAGAAATGAGATATAAAGGTGAGACAGAAAGAGACACAAATGAGAGGGAATGAAGGAGAGATAGAGATGGGAGAGAGGGAAAATGAGAGACAGATGAGATACACATAAGAGAGAAGAATTGAGAGATGATGAAGAGAGAGAAATGAGAGAGACAAATGAGACACAGATAAAAGAGAGGAAATAAGAGACGGTTAAGGAAGAAGATGAGGAAGCCAAAGAAGGTGGAAGAGAACTGAAAATAGAAAGGAAGAAAAATGGAGAAAGAGAAAGAAAAAGATTATTAATTGCGGGGAATAATTAAGCAAAGAATAAAGTGTAAGAGAGAGAGAGAGAGAGAGAGAGAGAGAGAGATGAAGAATGAGTGTAATGAGAAGTGGCATGATTTATGAATATGAGAAATGAAGATGGGGAGAAGCAGCTGAGAGAGAGAGAGAGAGAGAGAGAGAGAGAGAGAGATGAAATTAACTGGGAATGAAGAGAGTGAATTAGAATGAGAAAGAAATAAAAGAAGGGAAGTGAGGGAAAGGGAGCTGTACTTAGAGAGAGAGAGAGAGAGAGAGAGAGAGCGAGAGCGAGAGCACGTTATCAGCAGAAGCAGGTTCGCCAGGCTTCGTCGTTTGCCCATAAGAGAGAGAGAGAGAGAGAAAGAGAGGCGAAATAA
>NC_137056.1:41326719-41336719 GCF_032717465.1 Coenobita brevimanus
AGAGAGAGAGAGAGAGAGAGAGAGTCCTTCATTTCAACAAACCTTTCATACATTAAGAGGGTCCATTTTATTTTCCCTCCTCTTGAATGTGAACAAACTTTTTTAGTCACTACAGAAATTTTAGCTTACAAGTTTGAGTGATTTTTTTTTTTTTTTTTCTGAGAGAAATAGTTCAGTGTTTATTATAATGTTTATTGATCACATTTCTAAACTAACTTGTGGATTAGGTAACATAAGTTTACAGAGACTACTAGGGCAGCGATGAAGAATACATTTCCTCCACTGCGTTGTATGTCGTGTGTGTGTGTGTGTGTGTGTGTGTGTGTGTGTGTGTGTGTGTGTGTGTATGTGTGTGTGTGTGTGTGTGTGTGTGTGTAGTGTAGTGTAATGTACTGTAGTGTAGCGTACTGCGAAACTTGGCAACCCAACTCCGTAGACTAAATCGAAATTCAGACGACAATAAATAAAACAAATAAATGGAGAGAGAGAGAGAGAGAGAGAGAGAGAGAGACAGAAATAGATAAATAAATAAATGAATGTCACTTTAACAATACTGACGCGTAACATTATATTTACCGTATTTTTTTCTCTCATGCAGCATCCCGTAAATATGAAAGCATCGAAAAACATATCTATCCCTACTCAGTAACGACCCTTTATGCATTTTGTTATTGTTTTTGTGGTCTAGGCTCATCTGAACACAGTCTTCCTCTCCTCATATCAACACTCCACTAATAACACACCTGTCATGAGTGGTACAAACCCTTCCCACGTTCCCTGAGGCGCCCGTGCACTCAACAGCATGATAATTTAACCCGGGGTGAACAAACACAGAAAGTCGTTCGGGTTTGTGGGAAATCTTGGACCTCTTGTCGTAGTTCCCCCTGCGGCTCCTTCATTTCCTTCCGCCATGTTGGGGTGCGGTGTGCGTGAGGGTGGGTTGGGGGGTGTTGGGGGAGCGGGAGGGGGATGCTGGGGGAGGGGAAGTGTGTGTATTGGGTGTGTGTGTGTTGGGGGAAGGGGAGTGAGAGGTGTGTGTGTGTGTGTGTGTGTGTGTGTGTGTGTGTGTGTGTGTGTGTGTGTGTTAGATGAATTAAAACGTTTATAGGTATAGATAATTGACTGGCTGGCTAGACATATAGATAAAAAGACTGACACACAGATAGAGAGATAGGCAGGTGGGTAGAGAGAATGTTTTGTTTTTTGGTGTGTATGTGTGTGTTTGCTTTTTCTGTGTATCCGAATTAGATATAGACTAGACAACCCTTTCCCTCTTACTAAGAAATTACTATATCACGCTTCATCATCATCGTTCGTCACTTCTTATCAGTCATCGCCCTTATTGTTTCATATAGCTTTCTTATCACCGTGCCTCAGTCCACTTATCTGCGAAACTACTCTCTTATCTCCATATCTATCTGTCAGTCTCTTATCTCTTCACCTAGCCCTCTTATCACCGTGCCTCAGTCTGCTTATCTGCGTAGCTGCTCCCTTATCTCCATATCTGTCTGTCAGTCTGCTTATCCAGCCGTCAGTTAAGGAAGCTCCCCAACACCTTTTCCTAAGCGGATTATTATGTTTATTACACCTTACTCTCCTCTTCTGTTTTATATACTCCTTCCAATATCGTCACACTCTGCAGAAATAACGTACATAAAGGACATCAACCAGCCATATCCAAAAATAAATCGCTTAGGAAAAGGTGTTAGGGAGATGAGAAAAACAGGCTCCGATCTATTTTTGTCCCCCCTCCCGTCACTCATTGTGGCAATTAAATGTTATCTGTTTCTTCATCTCTCTCTTAAAATATCTATTCATTTATTCCTCACTCTCCATCTCCGTCTATCACTTAATCTCTCTGCATTACCATCTGCCAATCTGCCTGTCTAATTAAGCTGTCTAATCTTTTCCTAAATCTCTCTCTCTCTCTCTCTCTCTCTCTCTCTCTCTCTCTCTCTCTCTCTCTCTCTCTCTCTCTCTCTCTCTCTCTCTCTCTCTCTCTCTCTCTCTCTCTCTCTCTCTCTCTCTCTCTCAAAAAATCATCTTGTCTATCGGAGAAATTCCACTTTATGCATTTCAGTTTATACCCTCTCATGTCAAATCTCTTCCTCGACGTCCATCTCTCTCTGTCACTAATCTTTTTGTCTGATTTGTGTGCCATTTCAGACCTCATTTATTCTCTCTTTATCTTCCAATTTATTTACCAATTTCCCTTATCTGTTTCCCCATCTCCCTTCTATCTCCCTACTTGTCTGTTTAATGTAATCCTCTAAATCCCGTCTACCTATTTACTTATCTATAATCAGTTCCTCTTTTTCCATGTCTCACTTCACCTGTCTGTCCAATCCACTCCTCTATCTGCCATCTGTCAGTTTAGCAATCTATTTTATCCATTTCTCTATAAATGTATCTATATATCCATCTGATCAGTTCTTCTATCCCCATCTGTCTCCACCAGTCTATCCAATCCATTCCCCATCTATCAGTCTACCCATCTAATAATCAGTTTGTCTACCATCTGTCAATCCAGCAGTCTGTCTAATTCACTGTCTCATCTGTCAATCCACCTCTCCATCCAGTCAAATGCTCTAAAACTCATCCATCAGTCCCTCAATCAGTCCACACCTCCGTTCCCATCCATCCATCCCTCACCCGACCACCCCACTCTAAGTCCCATCCCCATTCCCCCCCTCCCCATTCACCCCATGCAAATCCAGGGAAGCGTAATGGGGGGGATTTAATTAAGCACTACTAAAAGGCGATTAATTAGGCCGGCAGTCATCTCGAAGCTCATTAGTTCCTGGGATTAATGACGTCACTCGCAGTCAGGTCAGGTCAGGTCCCCGCCGCCCATCCGACATGGAATTATTTTTGGCGTGTAATGATGATGATGATGATGATGATGATGATGATGATGAGGAGGAGGAGGTGGTGGTGTTGGTGGTGGTGGTGGATTATGATAGTGATGATGATGATATGATGATTATGGGGAGGAGGAGGAGGAGGAGGATTATGATGATGGTGATGAAGAGGAGGAGGAGGATTATGATGATGGTGATGAAGAGGAGGAGGATTATGATGATGGTGATGAAGAGAAGAAGGATTATGATGATGGTGATGAAGAGGAGGAGGAGGATTATGATGATGGTGATGAAGAGGAGGAGGAGGATTATGATGATGGTGATGAAGAAGAGGAAGAGGATTATGATGATGGTGATGGTGATGATGGTGATGAAGAGAAGAAGGATTATGATGATGAAGAGGAGGAGGATTATGGTGATGAAGAGGAGGAGGAGGATTATGATGATGGTGATGAAGAGGAGGAGGAGGATTATGATGATGGTGATGAAGAGGAGGAGGATTATGATGATGGTGATGAAGAGGATTATGATGATGATAATGAAAATTATAATGACTAATGGTGATGATGGTGTTGATGATGATGATGATGATGATGATGATAATGATAATACTACTGATGATGATAATGTTGATGATTTACTTTCTATACTGCGCCTTACTGCTTTCTAGTATATTATTTTTATTGTTTAAACACTAATATGGAAGACAAAAGTAAGACACAAGGGATTATGAATGAGCTGTATGCATAAATAAATCGCCTAGGAAAAGGTGTTAGGGAGCTTCCTTAACCGACGAGAACAATATTAGAGAGGGAGACAAGAGAAGGGATTATTACCGAGCTGTATGCATAAATAAATCACTTAGGAAAAGGTGTTAGGGAACTTTCTGTGCCGACGTGAACAATATTAGAGAGAGAGAGAGAGAGAGAGTCAAGAAGTGTGTTTGTAATGGGTCAGAGGTGAAAGGGGGCCGTTGCTATGGAAACCTAGGCTAGCAGAGGACAGGTATTGTAGAGCGAGATAATGTAGAGCGAGGTATTGTAGAACGAGTTACTGTAGAGCGAGATATTGTAGAGCGAGATTTTGTGGAGCGAGATTTTGTGGAGCGAGATGTTGTAGAGCGAGATTTTGTGGAGCGAGATATTGTGGAGCGAGATGTTGTAGAGTGAGATGTTGTAGAGCGAGATATTGTAGAGCGAGGCGTGTTACCCAGAATACCCTGTCTGGAAAGAATTGAAGTTTTGTGTGTGTGTGTGTGTGTGTGTGTGTGTGTGTGTGTGTGTGTGTGTGTGTGTGTGCGCGTGTGTGGAAAGTTAAGAGTTACGTTTGTGGAAAAAATCAGTCGAGAAAGGTGTGCTGAGAACTTTTTTTTCTTTCTTTTTATTCTGTGAGTGGAATTGGATATACTGAGGAATTTTTTTGTGTTCTGTAAGTGGGAGTGGATGAATTGTTTTTTTTTTTTCTGTTTTATCGGTGGAAGTTGATGGATTTATTTTTTTCTGTCCTGTCACTGAAAATGGATTAATTGAACTTTTTTTTTTTTTACCTGGTCTGTCACTAGGAATGGATTTGGAGAGTGAAGGATTTTTTTTCTCTTCTCATCCTTTCTAATCCTTCTTCATCTCATCCATCCTTCCATCCAACTCTGCATCCTCTCCTTCCTTCATCTCCCCACACACTCTTTCAAATCATACTCCACTATCGTCATCTTCCATATTTTTCTTCAGTCATCTTTCTTTCATTTTTCCCCATTCCTTCACTGTCATCTTCCATATTTCTTCAGTCATCTTTCTTTCATTTTTCCCCATTCCTTCACTGTCATCTTCCATATTTCTTCTGTCATCTTTCTTTCATTTTTCCCCTTTCCTTCATTGTCGTCATTTTCCATACCAGGTATTTGTCTTTCTTCCTCCTCATTATTTTTTTTCTCTTTTCCTCAGCTTATCTCCTTTTCATCCAGTGACGTCATCCTGTTTTTACGATTTCTTTTTTGCCCTGAAGAGTTACTCACGAAAGATTTTTATTTTTTTATTTTTTTTATTTTTATTTTTTTTACAATAAACGAGAGCATCCATAAAAGTAAATTAATGTCAAGTTATTTTTTTGGGTGTATTAATTTCCACTACATAATTTATTTGTATTTTGTTTGAGTGAGAAAAATATATATAATCATGCATTCTAATATACAACTATTCTTAAAAATATTTGTAAATTCTCACCTTGATTGTGAGGATATTAGTATACTGCAGTCAGGCAGTGGTATATATACAAGACATATACTCATAGAAAGTTTATGAATACGAGACCAGCTGTGACGATAAATGTATAGTCATGGAATCATACGGTACGCCATACAAGCTTAAGAACGTTTATAAATGCTGATCCTACTTGAGATAAAAACATAGGCAGTCTTATACACATCTTAAGAACTTTTATAAATACGAGGTGTGTTTTTTCTCGCTCTAGGCATCGTAATACGAGGTGAAGCGCTGTGCACCCCCCCCCCCCGCTGCAATATTGTCCCGCCTTGCAGCCACCATCTCTGCAACTGCCACTTTAACTGTCACCACTACCACCATTATTGCCACCACCACTACCATTCCAGAACTACACTACCACTTGATCATCTCCCCTACCACTATCACCACCACCACCACTACTACCACTACTACTACTACTACTACTACTACTACTGCTACTACTACTACTACTACCACCACCGCCGATATCACCACCACCATCCCTAATTACTGAAGGTCATTTATGGATCACCTGTGGTTATTAGGTGTAGTTAGCCTGCATCCCATATTACAGGACGCAGTCAGCAAGCACATAGGAGGGCCACATACATTCCATCGTCACCACGTACTTCAAAAATTATATAAAAAAATTGGGGTCTGCCTTTTTTTTTATTTTTTTATTTCACGTTTTGGCATGGGACCCCCCAAAAAATGCAAAATACGTCATTGAACTGAAAGGGTTATCATCAGCACCAACCCCATCTCCCCAAGTACTATCCTTGTCTCATTCCTGTCTTCCCCTGTTGTCCTTCCCTCCCCCTTCCCCCCCACCTGGCCATAACTACCAAAACGTCCTCATCTAGATTCTAACTACCCTCCCAGCCAGTGTTAACAGCCTCACCTACGTCCACTTCACTCTACCTAACTACCCACCCCTTCTGCCTGAGGAAGTCTTGTGGACCTTTAGCCATTAGGGTTTGTCATTATTATTATTATTATTATTATTGTTATTATTATTATTATTATCTCTCCTTCATTCATTCCTTGTCCTGCCTACGGGTGACTTTACACTCCCTCTTCTGTCTTTCTTTCCTTCATTCTTTCCACTTCCTTCAGCCTGTGGGTGACTCTACACTGAGTGACAAGCCAAATGGTTTCCTGTGCACCAGGAAACCATTTACTACGCTGGGTGGTAACAATATAACCAAATTTTGGCGCCTGGTGGTTTAGTGGGTAATTATTGCGCTTCAGTTGGATTGAGCCGGTGAAGGTTTATATCCAAGGGATGGTTGGGGTTGATTGCTTATGTAATGCCACTCAGGGATGAGTGAGGCTGGTCACTCTCATCTTAAATGTCGGGACCAACTGCCTAGCCCCGGGCTCCTACGCTCCCCATGGGACAATGTAGGACTGGATGATGGATGGATTATTATTATTATTATTATTATTATTATTATTATTACTATTATTATTATTATTACTACTACTACTACTACTACTACTACTACCACCACCACCACTACCACCACTACTACTACTGCTACGACTACTATTATTACTAGTATTAGTATTAGTATTAGTATGATCATTATCATTATTATTATTATTATCATCATCATCATCATCATCATCATCATCATCATCATCATTTAACACCTGCTATATAACTGACCCCTTGGTACAGTCGCGGACATAAGTAAGGATCCACTTTATTGCCATAGTATTTTCCTCATTCTTTAAACTCTCCTAATTCACCTTATTTATTTACTTACTCGGTTATCTAAGCATGTAATTCTTAAGGTGCTACCAAAGTCCTAAAATATGACCCAATTCCTTAAAGTGCCTGGTCTTAAAAAAAAAAATATATATATATATTATGATCATTGAGTACATGTAACCTCATTTTAGACCAGAAATAAATTATGAATATTGACACTGAAAAAAAAAAATGAATCGACGGTCATTGATTTTCGAAATTTAATGATGGGATTTTAGGACTGCATTTTTTTTTTTTTTTTTTTTTTTTAAAGGAAGGCAAAGGTACCGAGAGTGTTAATGAGGTGATAGAAGGTGTTATGTTTAGGTGTTTATTTCCTAGGTGATTCTTTTTTTAGCTGAGTGTTTTTTTGTGTGGTTTAATTAATACGTGTGTTTTGTGGCTCCAGACATAACCTTGTTCTGTCCTTCATCTTGACCCCATTTTTAAAGAGACCCCCCCCCTGTCTCTCTCTCTCTCTCTCTCTCTCTCTCTCTCTCTCTCCATTTCGTCCTTCCAACATCACTTTCTCTCAAGCTCCCTTCTGCACCCTCCTCCTCCTCCTCCTCCTCCTCCTCCTCCTCCTCCTCCTTTGCCTGTCTCGTTTACATCCTCTTCCTTCTCCACTCTTCTCCAACATTCTTCTCCAATATTTTTTTCCACTTCCCAGTTTTCTTTCCTCCCCACCTTCCATTTTTCTCTCCCTCTCCCTCACGCTTTTCTCTCCCTCTCCCTCCACTCTAATACCCCTCCCCCTCCACCCCCATTTTCTCTCCACTTCCTCCCTTTCCCTCCACTCCAGTATCTCTCCTCCTCCACCACCATCTTCTCTCCACTTCCTCCCTCTCAGTTTTGCTCACACACTCCTCCACTCTCATAGTCACGCAAGTGCTCTCTTTCTCTCCCTCGGGTACCCTCGTCTCTCTCTCTCTCTCTCTCTCTCTCTCTCTCACACACACACACACACACACACACACACACACACACACACACACACCAGCCACCTCTCTCTCTCTCTCTCTCTCTCTCTCTCTCTCTAACCTTTTCTTCCAAGACTTTTTCCTTTTATGCGAAAGAAACATGGGAGATTCACGCTGATTTGCCGTCCCTCCAGCCTCACCCTTGCCCTTCAGGACTCCCTCACCCCTCCCTCACGCTCACTTCACCCTCATCCGCCCACTCACTTCCACTCATTTCACTCTTCCACCGTCTCACTCACACGAACTTTCAAGCTCACCTCACTCATTCCTCATTTCTATTCATCATACACTCACTCACACGCACTTCACTCTCGCACTACCCCATCCCACCCTCCACTCACCCCTTCCCACCCCGCCTTCCCACCCACTCCCCCCACTCCCCCCTCTACCATCCCTCCCTCCCACCCATCCCACCACCACAACCTCACCCTTCACTCTTTCCTCCCTCAGTCCTCATCATTCCCTGTTTGTCTTTCCCTTCTTTCATTGTGTTTTTCTCATGCGTTTCTTGGGATGATTTTCACATGATTTTCACCTCTTAATCTAATTGCATGATGAATTTCTGTTGTTCTTTTGTCTTCAAAATACTCTCTCATTACGATTTTTCATTTTCTGTTCTCCCGTGGTAGGATTAACTTTAGTAATTAGGTCTAGCCAAAGGAAGACGATGTTATTTAGCTGGCAGTGAGTTATAGGAACCTCAGTGTTAAAAAAAAAATACCTGGGATTCTTATCTGTCTCAATTTCCCTTCCATTCGTCTTAATCACCTCCTTATTCTTAAGTTTGTGCTAAAAAGTCAAATATTGTCCGTATCTTAATTTCCCATCGTTCTCATTATCACTGTACTTTTTCTTTTTATTCATTTCCACCCTCCTTTATTGATGGTTAGAGGGACGCCTTCACGTGGTGGCAACTTTATTACCTACCTGCCCGGTTATGCAGGCCTTAACCTCTTCCCTGTCCCCCGAAAGGAGGATAGTGGACTGCAGAAGGAGGTCCACTCCATCCTGCGGTCCACCGGGTTCATGTTTAGGTGATCCTGGTCCACAGTAACAACAAATCGTTTATTGATAACTTGGTCCATGTTCTCCCGGGTGTAAGAGATGTCCTAGCATCTTTTCCGTGGCGATTTATTTTGCATATTAGAATTTAATAACTTCATATATGCTTTTCGTATCTTTGCACCTTCCTGTTATTAATTCGTCTTCCTCATTTCTCTCTCTCTCTCTCTCTCTCTCTCTCTCTCTCTCTCTCTCTCTCTCTCTCTCACCCATTCATTCCAGATCTAATACGACCTCTCTCTTGCTGGCTCCTCCTTCCTTTCATCCCCTCCTTCTCCCTTTCATCATCTCACCTCTCTTCCCTCCCTTCCTTCCTTCCTTCATGCGACCTCTCTTTCGCAGGCTTTTCCTTCCTTTCATCCTCTCTCCTTCCTTCCTTCTTTCCTCTCTTTCATCTTCTCACTTCTTCCTTCCTTCCTTCCTGCCTTCCTTCGTGCGACCTCTTTCCCCAGCTTTTCCTTCCCTTTTATCCTTTCATTCTCTTCTTCATTCTTACATTCATGATTTCACCTTAATTCCTCCCTTCCTTCCTTCTTTCCTTCCTCCTTTCATTCTCCCTCCTTCCCTCTTCTTCTCATTCAGTCCTTTTAGCTTTCTTTTCTCTACTTCCTTCTTCTTAACCTCTTCAGCCCGATAACCTCCTCATTAACCCCCTCATGCTCAGAACAGCTCTAGTATCCATTCCTCCTAAACACCAGACGATTTTCCTTATCAGAGAGAGAGAGAGAGAGAGGGAGGTTAGAAATAGTCTTCATTAACCCCTTCAGTGCTAGAAATTTGTCTTAAGAAAATCGTCTGAAGGAGCGTAAGTAAGATGCAAACACGTCCTCGGGAAGAAAGGGTCGTGTCATTTTCTTGTGCCTCTTTTTTTCATTTTTTTTTTTTTCATTTTTTCATCATCATTTTTTCCGCCTCACTTCATCCATTTTTTTTTTACCTCGTTTCATTTTCTTCACTATTTTCTTGGCTTTATTGTTTTTATCTGTTGTCTTTGCCTAACATCATTTTTTCGTTTTTATCTTTATTTTTCTTTGCCTTGCTTTATTTTCTTTATATTATTGTTCTGTGCCTTTATTTTTTCCATCATTTTTTTCTCACCTT
>NC_137056.1:41346719-41361719 GCF_032717465.1 Coenobita brevimanus
ATTGTGGCCAAGATAAGGCTGGTTGGGAGGGTCAGGGTGGTAGTAGTAGTAGTAGTAGTAGACGTGTGTTAGTGGTGATGGTGAGTGTGGCAGTGTGTAGTTGATCTTAGTGGTTTGGATGGTGGTGGTAGTAGTGATGATGGTAGTAGTGGTAGGGATGGTGGTAGTAGTAGTGATGATGGTAGTAGTAATGGTAGGGATGGTATTGGTGGTAGTGGTAGGGATGGTAGTGGTAGTAGTGATGATGGTAGTTGTGGTGCGGATGGTGGTGGTAGTAGTGATAATGAGTGTGGTGTGTAATTGATCAAGTGAAAATTGGTGAATGTGGTACTGAACGTGGTTGATGAAGAAAATGGTGGTGGTGGTAGTGTGTGTGTGTGTGTGTGTGTGTGTGTGTGTGTGTGTCCGACTCTGGGCATAGGTTTCATAGCCCTTTCCCTGATGCCAACTAGTCCTCTTATGCACCATGTCCTAACCAGAGGAAGATCCCTAACCCCTTTCACCTCAATTTAGGCCTTATGTAGTCAGACAGGAAGGTCGATTTTGACTAGTAACCAAGGAGACTCATCCCTGCTGTATATCCACATCGTATTTAAGTTTTGGGAGTGGCTCAGTTCCGTCAGATGAAGATAAATAAAAATGCAGTTTAAACCCCTGCGTATAGAGGACAGGGGGATGTTTGAATCGCTCCCCTGACGTATGGAGCCAACTCACCCACAAACAACAACAACAACAACAACAAACAAAAGCAACAAGTAACAAACCCCATACAACTCTGGCAGTAATTTTTTTTTTTTTTTTGCTTCCTACACCACCATCACTAACAACAACAACAACAACAATAATTAACTGAAACCATACGCCCTACATATCTAGCACTATTTTCTGCTTCAAACGACAACTACACAACTGCAACAAATAACCAACACATACACACACACACACACACACACACACACACACCATTCCCTGTTTCACCTCCCGAATCATCCTAACCAAACCACTTCGCTTTTGACTAACCACCCCAATAAATAAACAAATAAACAAACAAATTAATAAATGAAGAGATCCATGAAATTCCAGCCATTCATATCATCGGCACACCAGGTACACCAACACCAGGCCGGAAGTAGGATGGAGAGAGAGAGAGAGAGAGAGAGAGAGAGAGAGTACCTTTTTCTCCCTTCTTAAATACCAATCTTGCAAGACGCCTTACAAGAAATTAGGCACTGAATTTCGATATACTTAAGAATAGCCTTCACACTAAGACGAGAGCCTTATCCTGCCTGGCCATCCTCTGATTGAAGGAAGGAGAAGTTTGCTGAGGTGAGGGGAATGAGGAAGAGGAGGAGGAGGATTACACAGGATTACACAGGAAAGCAAACAGCTACAGACCTTATGGTCCTTTCGAGGCTGCTTGTTAGAGAAAACTATGACAACAAGATCTAACTCTACATGTTGAAGGATAAGGATAGGAAAGCAAGAAGGCTCCCCCCACCACCAAACCCTCCAGGAAAAAGTGAGAAAAACCACAATGCAGCATGGAAAAACTGACATGGAAATTTTATAGGAAACACTGGAAAGGAAAAGTCACATTCTATAATACTTTATCTATAAGCTACCCGATAGAGTAACCTGAAAGAGAAAGTAAACAAATAAAATAATAGTTACGGCATGACATTATAAACCAGTTACATTGAGTTAATGGGAAGTCTGTGGACATAACGTGGAAGCTACACACTGCACAGTGTGGATGTTTAGGGGTGGTGCAGCAGCCTTGCCTGGCGCTTTTAAGGTAGGCAGCAGTCAATCAGGCCCTAGCTCCGTTTGCTCCACTGAGACAAGGAACTCTCCCATGTGGGACAAGTACACAAGTTTCATCCTGAAGCAGTGACCCCTGGTACATTAAAAAATCCCGATGGTGGTCACTTGACTAACAGGGACCCTCAGTGATCCACAGCCCATCACAGGTCGAAAGTAAGAGTAGTGACCGTTAACTCAGGGTTATCTGTGCAGCTCTAATCTGTGCTTATATTGCTTTCTTTGCGCTGGGGAGACTGAAAAGTATATAGGACGGGTGTCTTAGATAAAGGGGACTGCACAGTGCACAGTGTGGATGTGCAATGCACAGAGTGGATGTTTAGGGGTGGTGCGGCAACCTTCCCTGGCGCTTTTTAGGTAGGCAGCAGTCAATCAGGCAATAGCTCCGTTCACTCCACTGAGACAAGGAACTCTCCCATGTGGGACAGTACACAAGTTTCATCCTGAAGCAGTGACCCCTGGTACATTAAAAAAATCCCGATGGTGGTCACTTGACTAACAGGGACCCTCAGTGATCCACAGCCCATCACAGGTCGAAAGTAAGAGTAGTGACCGTTAACTCAGGGTTATCTGTGCAGATCCTAATCTGTGCTTATATTGCTTTGTTTGCACCGAATAAATTGAAAATGTATAATATCGTGACGCAACACTATGTACGGGTACATTGTTTACGGGGTGTCTTGTAGACTAAGGGGGCATGAACTTACATGTACCATAGCTATAAAAGCAAGTTATTCGGACAGAAAAAGAGTCAGCTGAGGATTTTCGTGCAAATACTTGTCTAATTTGTTTTTGAATGTCTCAATTGAGATACTGTTCACAGTATCTGAGGGTAATCTGTTCCAGATATTTACAACTCTGTTAAAGAAGAAGTATTTTGCTTCGTGGGATTGGAATCGTTTTCCCATGATTTTGCAGCCATTACTTCTGGTTTGACTCGACCGGTCTATATCAAAATATTTATTCATGTCTAAGTTGTCATATCCCTTCATGATTTTGAAAACTTCAATAAGGTCCCCTCTTAACCTGCGCTTCGTTAGGCTAAATAATTTAAGTTCTTCAAGGCGTTCCTCATATGGTTTGTTTCTAAGTCGTGGTACCATTTTTGTGATTCTTCGCTGAATTTTCTCTAATTTTTCAATGTTCTTTCTGTAGTACGGAGACCAGAATTGCACACAATACTCAAGATGGGGGCACACTAGCGAGTTGTACAAGGCAAGTATGACTTTTTCCGATTTAAACTCGAAAGTTCTTCCAATAAAACCCACTAGCTTGTTTGCAATTTTTACCGCATCGGTACACTGCTTGCTTGGTTTTAGGTCATTTGATATTATCACACCAAGATCCTTTTCACTGTCTGTACTTGATAACTGAATATTGTTCATTTTGTAATTTGCATGGACATTGTTACTTCCAATATGAAGTACTTTACATTTTTCTGTGTTGAATTTCATTTGCCATTTTTCTGCCCAGCTTGCTAAAGTATTGAGGTCATTTTGTAACTGCTGCCACTGTAATTTTGAAGTGACTTTACTGGTTATTTTAGTATCATCTGCAAATTTGGATACTTTACAATTTAGACCCTCATCAATGTCATTTATATAGATAATAAAAAGTATCGGTCCAAGTACTGAGCCTTGGGGAACGCCGCTGATCACATTACGCCATTTGGATTCCTTTCCGTTTATCACAACTCGCTGTTTTCGGTCTGACAGCCAGTCTTGTAACCATTTTTGCGTCTTTCCTTTTTATTCCATGTGCTTCTATTTTTCTCATGAGACGCTTGTGAGGGACAGTGTCAAATGCTTTCTGAAAGTCGAGGTAAATTATATCTACTGCTCTTGAGTCATCGTATGATTTGTAAACATCATGGAAGAAGTCCAGTAAGTTAGTTAAGCATGAACGACGATGTCTGAATCCATGTTGCGAGTCTTTAATTATATTATTTTCTTCTAGATAATTAACTATTTTATCTCTTATGATTTTTTCCATTAACTTGCACACTACTGATGTTAAGCTGATTGGTCTGTAATTTCCTGGGTGCGACTCATTTCCTTTTTGAAAATTGGTGTTACATTTGCTAGTTTCCATTCGCGTGGAACTTTCCCAGTACTTAATGATTTATTGAATAAGACAGAGAGTGGCAGCAGTAACTCATGTTTTGCTTCTTTGAGAATTCTCGGTGATATTTTATCGGGGCCAGGGGTTTTGTTTATGTCCGTACTATTTATGGCTGAAAGGATATCATTATTATGAATAGCATAGTTACTAAGGACTGTGCTATTTGCTTGGTTTGTGGGTAACAGTAGGTTTCTGGTGGTGTTTTCTACTGTAAAAACAGACGCAAAGTAATCGTTAAGAATGTTTGCCATTTCGACCTCATTTTCAGTGTGTCTGCCATTGTTTGTTTCTAGAGGACCTATTGATGTAGTCATAACCTTTTTCTTTCTAATGTAACTGTAAAATTCTTTAGGATTTGATTTGCACGTATTAGCAATGTGGATCTCCAGTGCTCTTTTGCTTTGTTTAATAAGTCTTTTCGATGTGCGGCGTAGATTATCGTATTGTAATTTATCATCATTATTTTGTGTAGCTTTATATTTATGGTATGCCTGTTTTTTGGCTATTAAGTTACTTTTTATTTCACTGGACCACCACTTTGGTTTACTATTTCCAGCTGGACGTCTGTTACGTAGTGGTACACATGACTTTACCACTTCATTAAATTTTTCGGTGAATATTTCCCATGCTTGGTTTATGTCATCGGTTTCAGACATTTGATTCCAATCTGCAGTTGCAAGTAGCGCTCTGAGCCTGTTGAAATTAGCTCTACGATAATCTGGGATCTTTTCTTTGCTCTCCGTTTCTTTTACTTTTTCAGTAGTAATATTAAACTGTATAGTTCGATGATCACTGGAACTAAACTCAGGTCCTATTTCAACGTTGTTGACTAGGTTATCATTTGTAGTCAAGATGATGTCTAGGATATTGTTTCCTCTCGTTGGGTATTCTACGTGTTGGGAAAGGGCGCTTTCCTGAAGATTCGTATAAAGCTCTTGTCCTGAGTGTGCCGTCAGTGGTTCACCCCACTTTGTTACCGGTAGATTAAAGTCTCCAAAAATTACGCTATCCTCTTGACAACAAATTTCCGCAATTTGATCATAAAGTTTTTCATCTGTCTCAGTTGACTGTGCTGGCGGACGATAGATGAGACATATATTTATTTTGTGTGAATTAATACTTAGCTGAACATAACTGGCATCTATGTTGGTAATACTGGGTTTGGATAGCACAAGGGGATGGAGACTAGTTTTCACATATAGTAAAACACCGCCACCAGCTCGATGTGGTCGCTCACAGCTGAAAATATTGTACCCTGTTAATGAGTATTCTGCTAGAAAGTCACGGTCAGATGTGTTAATCCAGGACTCTGTGATGCCAATGATGTCATAATTTTCTAGGTAAATTAGAGATTCTAAATCCTCAAACTTGTTACGTAGACTACGTGCGTTAGCATAGCAGACTCTAATTCCGTTCCGAACAGTTGGTGATCTGACTTTGTGGGCAAGGAGGTGAGGGTGATTGTGAAAAAAAGAGGAAGTTTGTGGAAATGAGTAGTGGTGATGATGATGATGATGATGATGATGATGATGGTAGTGGTGGGATGGTGGTGGTGGTGATGATGATGATGATGATGATGGTAGTGATGGGATGGTGGTGGTGGTGGTGATGATGATGATGATGATGATGATGATGATGATGATGGTAGTGGTGGGATGGTGGTGGTGGTGATGATGGTTGTAGTGGTGGGTGGTGGTGGTGGTGGTGGTAAACGAGGATGATGGTGGTAATAATGGTGGTGGTGGTGATGGTGATGGTGGTGGTGGTTGTGATGGTGGTGATGATGATGATAATGATGGTGATGGTGATGGTGGTGATGATGATGATGATGATGAACACCTATGAAATATTTGTGGTAAAGAAGATAGCTATTGATGATGATCTGGGTGATGAATGATGTTAATTGTTAATGACTGACTATGATGATGGTAGTGAAGATAAATGGTGATGACAAATGGCTAGTGATCGATGATGATGATGATGAGGAGGAGGAGGAGGAGGAGGATCAGGAGATCAGCGTGAGAACTTGATGATGATGGTGGTGGTGGTGGTGGTGAAGGAAGATAAATATGGACAGGTGAAATGCAACCTTCATTAACACCTCCAGTATGAGATGCCATATTTTAGGTGATTAAACCGTCCAAAATTAACGAGAAGAAAAAAAAAAACATAAAAGAAAAAATGGTCTTCAAGGACTTAATTTTTCACTTCATTTCCTTGACTGGCATCTTGTGTGTTGATATCTCGTACTCTTTCTGCATCTCACTTACTTTCTCTTTCTCTCTTACATTTCTCTCTTACTTTCTCTTTCTCTCTTACTTTCTCTTTCATACTTTTTCTTTCTTACTGTATGTCTTTCTCTCTTACTTTCTTCTTTCCTCCATTCTCCCTCCTCCTTTCTCTCCTTTTCTCTCTTTCTCCCTTCTTCTCCATTCTCTCCCCTTCTCTTTTTTGTATCCCTTTCTCTCCTTTCCTCTCCTTTCTCCCTCCCTCTCTTCCTCTCTCCATTTTCACTTTCCCTACTTTCTCTCCTCGTCTTTCGATTCTCCCTCCACTCTTTTTCTCCATTCTCCCTCCTCTCTTTTTCTCCGTTCTCCCTCCTCTCTTTTTTCCTCTTTTTCTCCACTCTCCCTCCTCTCCTTTTCTTTCTCATTCTTCATTATCCTTTCTCTCTCTCTCTCTCTCTCTCTCTCTCTCTCTCTCTCCATTCCCCCTTCCTCTCTTTTTTTCTTTTCTCTCCAGTCTCCCTTTCTCTTCTCTCCCTTTCTCTCTCTCCTCCCTTCTTTCCTCTTCTCTTCACTCTCCCTTCCGCAAGTTTTCCCTTCGTTCATCCTTCGTCTTCTTTCCCCTCATTATCTCTCCGTCCTTACTTCCTTATCTTTCTCTTTTTCTCCCTCCATCTCCCTGTCCCTCCCACACATTCGCTTCTGCATGATTTATTTATTTTTTTATTTTCTATTTCCAAGATGATTTATGAAACGGCGAAATCTTTACTAGAAAAAAATAAATGTTGCAATAAAAGAGGTGAAGCAGGACGACCGCAGAACTTAAATTAAATAGGAATTAGAGATAGATAGACTGGCTTTAAAGAGAGAGAGAGAGAGAAGGAAAATCAGGAAAAGAGAGCCAGGAGGGGAAGGGGAAGAGCATAAAAATCGGAATGTGGGGGCGTAGACACAGAGAGAGAGAGAGAGAGAGAGAGACGGAGGTAAGAGAAATTGAAAAGAAGAAGAGGTCAGAGGAAGGGCATATAAGAGCAGAGAGAGAGAGAGAGAGAGAGAAACTGAAAAGGAGACAGGAAAAAAAGAGGTTAGATTTAGAGGAAGGTAAAATAAAAGAAGAGAGAGAGAGAGAGAGAGAGAGAGAGAGAGAAACACGTGTAGACTGCAGTTTGTAAAGTCGTGTGATCAATCCAGTCCAAAGAGAGGGATAATTCTATACTCCTGTTATATTCGCTTGGCGTAACTTCGCATATCCAGCAACTCAGGTACAAAATTATGGTTGCGTGAGGTAAGAACGAGTCTCCTTGGTTACTAGTCAAATTTAACCTCGAATCTGACTACACTGGGCCATCATCTGAGCTGATTCGATTTTTCAAGATGTGTGTGTGTGTGTGTGTGTGTGTGTGAGAGAGAGAGAGAGAGAGAGGTACGGAAATGCCAATCAGTCAGCATCCATTGTGTCCGCCTCCGCCGCCTCTCACGATTCACTCTCCAGTCTATCTTCTCTATCTATCTTTCTATCTATCTGTCCATCTATCTGTATCTACTTATCCATCTCTCTCTCTCTCTCTCTCTCTCTTTCTGTAGGTGAGGTGTAACTAATATAAAAGGGAAGGGGAGGGCCTTAGCATGTGTGGAGGTAATGTATTGGGGGAAGACAGTGACACGCAACCCTTCCACAATTGCACCCTTGGGGGGGGGATGTGAGGGATTTATTGGCCTGGTATATCACTAACATTAATTATATTCCTAACCTAACCTAACCTAATTAAATATAGTGTCATCTAACCTCACCTGTCCTAATCAAACGTAATTAACTTCACCTGAGAATCAAACACAATTTACCTGTCCATTCCTATCCCTGCCTACCCTTTCCTAACCTAATTTAACCTAGCCTAATCTTACCAAATATAGTCAAACTTAATGTAACTTACTATTGACCTAACCTAGCCTATCCTACCCTATTGTAAGCTAGGCAGACCTAACCTAACCTAGCTTCCCCTTACCTGAACTAATATAATCCAGCCAAAAGCAGTGGAGGTTCCGGGAAGGGCAGGTAACACACACACACACACACACACACACACACACACACACACACACACACACACACACACACGTTTTTCTTTCACTCACAGGCTAAAGGAATGCTTGCAATTGTCTGTAGATTATTGATAACAACCTCGATACAACAAAAAGGCTGATGTCAATATAAAGTAGAAAACCAGCTTCGTCAGAGGTCACATAGCGTAGGCCTAACAACAGTGAAATTTGTAAGACTTTCCTACTCCTGGTCCTATAGCATTTTGTGTGTGTGTGTGTGTGTGTGTGTGTGTGTGTGTGTGTGTGTGTGTGTGTGTGTGTGTGTGAAAATAAGCACAGTAAAAATCCCTAGAAATAAACATAACTCTTCATATGTCATGTTTAGTGCAGGAGAAGGACGCCTTCACGTGGTGGCACCGATATAACTGGGTGACTCAACTGCCTGGTTATACAAACGTCCCTCATCTCCCTCCCTATCCCCCAAAAGAAGGATGGTGGACTGCTGGAGGAGGGCAACATTAGCCTGCAGTCCACTGGATTCACATTTCGGATAAACCTGGGGCAACTACTACTACTACTACTACTACTACTACTACTACTACTACTAGATAAACAAATAAATTAATAAATAAAGTCGTTCAGATGCAACAGGAATAAATAATGTAAGAATAGTGTCATCGTAGTGAAAATATTATGAAACTGAAATAGGAACCTGGTCTGTAAATTAGATTGTTGTGTGTCGTATTCTTGGGGGAATGTTTGGGTGCTATCCTTTTCAGTTACATTTTAAAAAGTTGATAATTATGTATAGATGATGATGGTGATGGTTAGAGTAGTAGTAGTAGTAGCGGTAGTAGTGGTAGTAGTAGTAGAAGTAGTAGTAGTAGTAGTAGAAGAAGAGAAATGTAGTGGTAGTGGGGTAGTACGAGTAGCTGATCAATGTAAGGCAGGTTATGCCCTAATTGTTCCCATCCTTCTTGCCACCTTCCCTCCCGTCCTAGCCATCCCATCCCGTCCCATCAATCTTCACACCGTCCCAACCCCCCCACACCCCTACACACTTCTACCCATTCTTCATACCCATCCACATCCATACACCCTTTCACATCCATGCACCCTTCCACTATTCTTGCACATCCTTCCACCCGCCCTTCCTACTTATCCACATCCTTCCACCCGTCCTTCCCACATCCTTCCACACCCACCACCCTCCTATTCATCCCTTCACCCTCCCACCCATCTTTTCCACCCTTCCACACCCCTCCACCTTCCCTTCTACTCTTCAAACCTCTCCACTTCTTCGTGACTATTTCCTGTAGCTCAGTGACAATGCGAAATTAATACAGGTATACGTTCCTTCCACAGCACTTCTTCGTAACAGGCACCATATTTTAAATCTCTTGTTACAGCTCAGCCTTCAAGATGGAGAGATAACACCTGTCTATCTATCTATCTATCGGTCTGCCTTTCCTTTTATCTACCAGGGCATATTTCTGTCTATTTATCCGTCTGTACGTCTGTCTGTCAATCAATCAATCATTGTCTGTCTATCTATGTATCTATCTACATATCCATCTGTCTATGTCTGTCTGTCTGTCTCTGTCTATCTATCTGTCTATCTGTCTGTCTGTCTGTCCATGTGTATCTATCTGTCCACCAATCGATCCATTTGTCCTGTCTGTCTGCCTATCATTTTTCGCCAAGTTGAAGTGTGCAGAGTGTAGGACTGTGGTATATAATAATGTTTTCTTTCTCTCCAGGTAAGTGTGCACCTGAGTCTGTTCCTTAAGGCGGCTACGGAGCGTCTTGGGGTTACTTAAAGGTGAAGTAACGTAGATGGTATGTATAGGAAGGAGGAGTCTACATTTTCCTTTTTATTTATTTATTTATTTATTTATTTTGGGGGGATACTTAAAAATATGAGGTATGTTAAAGAAGCAGGAGTTTACATCTTTATTATTGTTTATTTTATTATTTTATTTTAAGGAAGAGTCTACATTTTCGTTTATATTTATTTCTTTATTTTGGGGGATACTTAAAATATGAGGTTTGTTTAAGAAGCAGGAGTTTACATTCTTCTTCTTATTATTATTTATTTTTATTTATTTTATTATTTGGGTTTACTTAAAAAATGTAGAATGTATAAAAGCAGGAGTTTACAGTCTTATTCATTTATCATCATCATCGTTATATTTTCCACAAATACACAGAAATGGAAATCTTGAAATTACACACACACACACACACACACACACACACACACACACACACACACACACACACACACACACACACACACACACACACACACATTGTACCTTTCACAGTATACCTAGCTCTTGACTTTCACTCTTCATTTCTCGATTCTCTTAATTTTTTAGTGTTTTTTTTTTTTTTTAATGTGGTTTTGATTCTACGCACCTGTTCTACACCTACACAAGCATACACCTATTAGTACCACACCTCTCCCTTCCCTCGTACACCTGGCCAGTAGCGAATTGCCTCAGGTAGTCTTTAACGAGGGTAAGTGGGGCGTGATTGGCTTGTTAGAGGGCCATAAGGTAGTTTATCTGGGCCGGAGGGAGATGAAATAGGCCTTATAGGGAGCGAGGGAGGCTGAAGAGGAACGCCTTCATGTAATAATACTAATTCAATAACAACATCAATAACAATAATGGCAATAACAATAAAAATACGTCATCGGATTGAAGGGGTTAAGCTGAGAATATTTATAAGTCAAGATTCTCATTCAAAGTGGGTGTCGAAATCCGCTAACACTTCTTCCTTAGCGATTCATTCTGCACGTCGGTCTTTTGTATCGTCTAGCATGTTGCTGATAATATTAATCGAAAAAAAATACATTAAAGAGAATATCAAGGTGTAAAATGTAAAATAAATCGCTAAGCAAGAGGTGCTGAGAAGCCTTCTATACCAACGAGAGAGAGAGAGAGAGAGAGAGAGAGAGAGAGAGAGAGAGAGAGAGAGAACGTAAGTTACACCACAGGGGCTTCCAAACTTTTTCTTACCATGTACCTCCTGAGTTACGAGAGAGAGAGAGAGAGAGAGAGAGAGAGAGAGAGAAATAAGGCGCGAATATCAGGTAAATCAGGGAAAGAGTCAGGATCGAACCAGCGCGCTGCGTCTTTTAGGTGTCGGGGGAGAAAGACATCGTGGTAAAAAAAAAAAAAAAAAACGATGGGAAAAGAATCTTAATTTTTCCACGCACATTCAGACGAGCAGCTTAGATTTTACGGGGCGTGACCTTAAATGAGTCTCGGGGCGTCGTTTTCCGGTGACCTGACCTGACCTGACGTGACTCGGTGCCGCGGGAAGCTTAGAGAGGAGCTTTCCATATTTCGCTGATTGGTTGGGGAAGTGTTTGCTGGATTGATGTTATTTATCAGATTTTTAAATTTTTGTGTCAGATTCGTGTCATCTTTGTCATTTTGTACGGCATGTGGATATGATACTGGATTTATATGTGGCTTGCCGATACACACATACACACATACATTCATACGTACATACATACATAAATTCATACATACATGGAAAATGCTCGATATATTTGTTAATGATGATTTTTTTTTTTTTTTTTTTTTTTACGTTTCTGTGATTGGCGTGAAAAACTTTACTGCTTTTCTCACCTTTTTAAATTTACAACTTTTTTCTCATATTCTTTTTTGTTTTTTATTTGTGTGATAGACGGGAAAGTTTTTTTTTTTTTTTTACCTTTGCAACTTTTATTTTTCCTCAACACCTGCATTATTTTTTCTTTTTTATAATCTAAACATCCTGGCGTTTCTTAATTTCTTTTCCTGTTTCCTTTATTGCTGGGCTATATTTGTCATTATTGGGAGCTCTGTGTATTTATTTATTTATTTTTGTCACATTTTCTGCACCTCTTTTTCTGATCCTTTATTTATTTGGTGCATTACATTCACTGCATATTTTATTCATTGCATATTTTTGTCATTCTTTGCATTCCACATTCATTAAATTTGTTACTTTCTGTGCGTTTATCGCTGTCCATGTTATAATTGGACCTAATTTCCTTATACGCCTTTGGATTGTTTTTCGTATTCTCTGCATGTTTCATTTAATTTGTTAACTTCCCTCCCTTTATCACATTTTATTTATACATGTGAGTCGTGTGAAAGTTAATACAGATTTTTATGGATTTTCATTTTCGCCCGTTAACATTTATCATTTTTTTTTCCTCGGTACGTCTGTAGTTGGTAAAAATAATACATATGGTGTTTAGATTTCTCATATATTATTTAAAGAAATGTGTTAAAAAGTGAAAATTATTGATGTGTCGAAGTACAGTTAGGGAAAAGAATATCGCTGCATTTTGTTAGTCGAAAGATTATGGAACTCTTACAAAGTCTTCTGAAAATATTGTTGGATTCTGAAGACCGCATATCTTGGTTTCAAATGCCATCGTTCACTGTTTTAATATTTATCGTAGTAGTAGTAGTAGTATAAAGTAGTGGTCGAAGTAGTAGTAGTAGTAGTATTAGTAGTAGTAGAAGAAGACGAAGAAAAAGAAGTAGTAGGAGTAGTTGGAGTAGTAGTAGTGGTAGCATTAGTAGTAATAGTAGTAGGAGTTGTACTAGTAATCCCGGCGGACTGCAGGCTGATGTTGCCCTCCCCTGCAGTCCACTGTCCTCCTTTCGGGGGATTGGGAGGGAGTTGAGGGACGTGTGTATAACCAGGCAGTGGAACAACTCATGAAGGCGTCTCTCTCCGTCGCTGTTGTAATATCGAAATCGAGTGAATAAATAATCATAGCGACAGGTGTACAATAATAGCTCGAAAATGAATAACAAATGAAAAAATAAAAATGAAAAGAGGAAGACCTTCACATGGAATCATTTTAGCCTTATGGGAGAAGTTAGTTCGCGAGACACAAATCCGACTTGCTAATTACATGCCCACCCACTCGCCAGAGTTGAGCCGCTGGAGAGAGAGAGAGAGAGAGAGAACAGTGTGTGTGTGTGTGTGTGTGTGTGTGTGTGTGTGTGTGTGTGTGTGTGTGTGTGTGTGTGTGTGTGTGTGTTCTCGTTCCGTTTACCCCTCTTAGTGATATGACATGGATCTCTGTGTTAGCCAGGCCAAGTGTCGCTCCCATGATAAATATTTCCAGCGAACTTAAAGGGGAAAGAGTGAGACAGGGTGAGGGAGGAGTGAGACAAGGTGAAGGAAGAGTGAGAGAGGGTGAGGGAGGCTGAGTCAGATTGGTGTTAGGAGGAAAGCGATGGTAGGAAAATTTTCAAAGTATTTTTTCCCAATAGACACATGGGTATTTAGTTCATTTGATGAAGGAAAATCTAATGCATCGAACCAGTGACGTGAAAAAATAAATAAATAAAGGAAAGAAAAAAAAATATGAAGTGAGGCAGCATTGGTCCGTAGAGTTTTTCAGACGCTTATACCCCGGAAAGGGTGGCCACAAACAAATCGCTTCCATGTCACCTTGTTCTTCATCATCAGGCTGCCTTCTTTGCAGCTCACAACTGTTATCTTTTTGCTGTTACTTTGCATTTGTATCGGCTAACATCAAACCATTTTTGTCATAGAAATAGTTTTCATTCTCAGTGCTATCCTGGGGAAACTCTGGAACATTAAAGCAATCTAAAGAAAAAGATGATAATGATGGTAAAGAAGAAGTAGTAGTAGAAGAAGGAGATGTTGATGATGATGATGATGGTGATGGTGATAGAAAAGATGACGACGACGACGATGATGATTATGATAATGAAGATGATGATGATGATGATGGTGAAGATGATGGTGATAGTAAAGAAGATGTTGACGACGACGACGATGATGATGATGATGATTATGATGATGAAGATGAAGATGATGGTGATGATGATGATGATGGTAGTGAAGAAGAAGAAGAAGAGGATAATAATGATGATGACTATGATGCTGTGTATAAAAAATTGCATTATCGTTAATACTGTGAAGTGAAAATACAAGGCGGTCCATATATAGCGCTTCATTTTCTCTCCTAGTCGATCTCTGATGTTTTTTGGGGACGGCTGATTCAGTGTTATCAGTGTCCAACCTATATGTTCATATCCCACTGCCACAACCACGCCCACACCAGCCGACTGAGCCATTCTCGAAGCACGTAAGATACTGTCTCGTGGGTTTCTAGTGGAGAGAGAGAGAGAGAGAGAGAGAGAGAGAGAGAGAGAGAGAGAGAGGAAACGAGAAAAGCTAAAGAAGGAAATGGGAAGAGAGAAGAGAGGGGTGGATGAAATGAGAGAGAGAGAGGTGAGGAAATGAGAAAAGCTAAAGAAGGAAATGGGAACTGAAGATAGAGAGGGGTGGATGAAATGAGAGAGAGAGAGAGTACACTTACGAGTTTCAATTTACCAACAACAAAAGCACAATTTTTTTTTTTGATAAGCGTTGGAATATGGAAAATGGCCACTTAGTATAATTAGGTTAATGGCAAAGGATATTTATGGGTTAATTATAGCATTGGCAGTTGCAATAATAGGGTTTAATTGTTTTTTTTGGGTAGCGAGTTTTTGGAAAAGTTTTTGGACTGTTGCAAAAATCTCCGTTTCGTCTGTCTGTCTGTCTGTCTCTGTTTTTGTCTGTCTGTCTGTCTGTCCATGCCTGTCTGTCTGTCTGTCAGTTTATCAGTCTAGCTATCTACCTGTCTGCCTATCTACCTGTCTATCCGTCTGTCTATTTAGGGAGAGAGAGAGAGAGAGAGAGAGAGTTATGGAGTGTGAGCTGTGAAGGTGGTACTGAAATAACGAGGTGGGGG
>NC_137056.1:41369219-41386719 GCF_032717465.1 Coenobita brevimanus
CTCAAGATGGGGTGATGGCAGTTTAGGCCAAGTTGAAGTGAAAGGAGTGTAGGATTTTCTGTGGTTAATAAAACAGATGGGTGATAGCCTAAATATTCTTGAGAGAGAGAGAGAGAGAGAGAGAGAGAGAGAGAGAGAGAGAGAGGAGGGAAATGTGAAGGAAGAGAAGACGTTGTTGAAATTAAAGAAGAAAGAAAAAAAATAAATAAAGGAACAATGATAGGAAGACAGATAATGATGATGATGATGATGATGACGATAGTTGAGAAAGCAAGATATATAATGATGATGATGATGAAGAAAGTATAATGATGTTGATAAGAAAGCAGAATGATGATAGTGAAGCGGAGATGATGATGATGATGATGATGATGATGATGGATAGTGTGTAAAGAAAGGTGTTGTTGGGTGAGAGGCAGGTGTGGACGAGCTGATTACCTGGAGTTTTTAGGTAACTGGGAGAGAGAAGGACGTGATGGAGGAGAGGCGAAAAAAATGAAGGATGGAAGGAAGGATGGAGGGATTGTTAGATGGATGGCATGAGAAACTAGGAAGAAGAGAGAAGGAACGGAGGGATGAGAGAAGAGAGAGAGAGAAAGGGAGAGAAGAGATAAAGGAATGGGTAAGAAAGATAAGAAAAAGATCAAGAAAAAAGGAGAAGAGATAAGAAGTAAATAAAAGATGAAAGAAAGATGGAAGGAAGAAATGAAGGAAGAAATATTTAATGAAGTTAGTGAGTCACAGAGAGAAGAAAAATGGGTGTTATTGATAAAAAAAAAAAAAAAGATGCAAACAGATATTAAGTGAGGTAGCTGTCTTTACGTGAGGAAGAGGAGTAAGAAAAGGAAGTCAGAGAAGAAAACAGTGGAGGAAGAAGAAAGGAAGGAGAAAGGGAAGGAATTGAAGAGGAAAAGACTGGAGGAGGAAGGGAGAAAGGAGGGAAGGAAAAGGAAGATAGGGAGGAGAAAAGGAAGGAATTGGAGAGGAAAGTCTGGAGGAGGAAGGGAGAAAGGAAGGAAGGAAAAGGAAGAGAGGGGGGAGAAAGGAAGGAAGGATAATGTTGCAGGAGAAAGAGAGGGGGGAGAAAGGGAGAAAGACAAGGATAAAACTGGAGAAGAAATCAGGGAGGAGGAAGGGAGAAAGCCAGGGAGGAAGGAGGAAGGGAGAAAGACAAGAGGAAAGATTGGAGGAGGTTGAAAGGAAGGAGGAAGGGAGAAAGACAAGGAGGAAAGATTGGAGGAGGTTTAAAGGAAGGAGGAAGGGAGAAAGACAAAGAGGAAAAGATTGGAGGAGGAGGAAGGAAGCAAGAAAGGGAGGAGGAGGAAGGGAGAGAAAGAAAAGGAGGAGGAAGGGAGAAAGACAAAGAGGAAAAGATTGGAGGAGGAGGAAGGAAGCAAGAAAGGGAGGAGGAGGAAGGGAGAGAAAGAAAAGGAGGAGGAAGGGAGAAAAACAGGGGGAATTCAGAGGATTATTAGGTGAGAGGGAATGATGTGTTGTTAATTAGGGAAATGATGGATGATTATGCTGACTTAGGTGCGTCTTTGAGAGAGAGAGAGAGAGAGAGAGAGAGAGAGACGGTGTGTTGTTGATGAGGGATTGGGAGGGGGAGGAGGAGAAGGAAAGAGGAAGAGAGAGGAGGAGGAAGAGGGAAGGAGGTGACTGGAGGAGAGGACCTGAGGAAGATGGAGGATGAGAGAGAGAGAGTGTTGTTGATGAGGGATTGGGAGGAAGAGGAGGAGAAGGTAAGAGGAAGAGGGAGGAGGAGGAAGAGGGAAGGAGGTGGCTGGAGGAGAGGACCTGAGGAAGATGGAGGATTAGGTAGGATGAGGGATATTTTTTACGCCCCTTCTGTCCCAGTATTTTTCCTGAACCCCCCCAAAAATCGTCAGGTGTTTAAAAAGACGAAAAAAATAAAAACTCCGAAAAAGAAAAACAAGTCTTGGAAAAATGAAATATATAGTTGTCGAATAAATGAAAAAAAAAAGTCGAGGAAAATGAAAAAAATCGAAAAAAACAAAAAATTCGAAAATGATAGTCCTCGAGAAAAAGTTTTAGAAATGTGAAAAACGTAAACAAAACTCAAAAATCCAAAAAATCCAAAAAAAAAAAAAAATTGCCATGAAAAAATAGTCATCAGAAAGTCCAAAAAATGAATAAAGTCTTCGGGGAAAAAAAAAATGTCCTCGAGATGAAGGAATTTATTGAATGACGAAAACTGAGTTCGAATGATGTTAACAAAAAAATAAATAAATAAATAAATAAAAAAAAGGGACATGTTGGGTAAAGGAATTGATAGAAAATGAGAATAGGGAAGAGAGAAAATGCGATTAATGGTAGACAGTTATATATAGAGAGTAGATTATTATTATTATTTTTTTTTAAAGAGTAGAGTCAGAGAGGGGAGATGTTAAGAGGCTGAAAATGAAGAGGAGAAAATTTGAGAAAATAGGAGAGAGGAAGGATGACTGATGATAGTGGATTATAAATGGAGAGAGAGAGAGAGAGGGGGGGGGGATCTGAGAGCTTAAAGGTGGAAGAGGAGGTGGGGAGTGAGAGAGGGGAGCCAGGGACATTGTGGAAGAGAAAATGGAATGAGAGAGAGAGAGAGAGATTGGAAAAAAAAAAAAGGAGGCAAAAAGTTATAATAAAGTTTGGGGGAAAAAAGTCACAAAATAGGTGAAATTAGACGAGGGGAGAATGAGGGAAGAGGGAAAAGAGGGGAGGGTAGTGAAGGGAGGAAGGAGGGAAGAAGGGAAGGAAGGGAGGAAAGAAGGAAGAGGGGATGGAAGGGAGGGTAGTGAAGGGAGAGAAGAGGGAGATGACATGGAAGGAATAAGGAAGGAAAGGAGGAAGGGATGGTAAAGAGGACAATAAATGATTGAGAAATGAAGATATGGCATGATTATGGAATGAAAGATAGAAATAGGAGAGAGAGAGAGAGATTATACGTAATGAAAACGGAATGAAGGGGTGAGGGAACGGAGAGGAAGAAGAGAATAGGGAATGAAGAGGAAGTGAAAAGAGCAATATGAAAGGTGGAAGAAAGAGGAAGTGGAAAAGAGTGTGGAATAAGGAGAGTATGAAGGAAATGAGAGGTGGAGAAAATGGAAGAGTTGACAGGTGAAAAGAAGTGCAATAAAAAAAGAAATGGAAATAAAAGTAAAAATAAAAATGAAGATAATTAAGAGGAAAAAAAAAAGGAAAGGTGAAGAAAAATAAAAATAAAATAATGAAAATAAATGAAAAAATGAAAATAATTAAGGGAAAAAGAGGACAGGTGAAGAGAGGAATATTCTTAAGATCAACCCCTTCAGTACGATGGCGTCTTCTCTTCATTCTTGCTTATTCCAGACGGTTTTCTTCATCTCAGGAGAGGGATTCTGGACTGGGGGGATTAGTAGTACGGGTAGTAGTAGTTGTTATTGTTGTTATTGTAGTAGTAGTTGTTGTTTTTGTTATTCTACATGTCGGAGTAGTAGTAGTAGTGGTAGTAGTAGAAGTAGCAGTGGTAGTATTAGTAGTAATTGTTATTGCCTTAATAGTACAATAGCAGTAGTAGAAGCAGTAGTTGTTATTGTTATTGTCATAGTAGTACAACAGCAGTAGCAATAATAGTGGTAGAAGTAGTAGTAATAGTAGTTTTTGTTTTGTTGTTGCGCCTATATCAAATGCGAACCCAGTGGACTGCAGGCTTAAACTTCCCTTCCCTTGCAATCCACCACCCATTGTCCTTTTGGGGTAAGTGGTTCAGGGACACTTTTTTAACGAGGCAGTTCATCCGCCGGGTTATATCGGTGCCACCACGTGAAGGCGTCCCTCTCTAGCACGTAGTTGAGAGTAAACTACAGAATGCGTCCTCGGTGGGAAGTGGTTAATTCGAGGGGAAAGGTAAGTAAGAGCATTGGCAGAGGGGAAAGTTGGCAGGAGAGGGGAAAGGGGAGAGAATGTAGAGGAGATTAGGTAAAGAGAGGAGGTTACGTAGTCAGAGAGAGAGAGAGAGAGTAGAGAGGGATTGTGCTATTTGACAGGCTAAAAAATATGCAGAAAAAGAGATGGTTAAAGAATAAGAGAGGAAAGAGTGAATAGTGAAAAAATATGAGAGAGAGAGAGAGAGAGAGAGAGAGAGAGAGAGAGAGAGAGAGAGAGAGAGAGAGAGAGAGGATAACCTAATATCTCCTTCCTAAAACTGTCGATTATAAAATGTACAGTCGCAGATATAAATCCTAATCCAGCCCTGAACGATAAGTAAGGAGACAGTGACCGATGATTACCGAAACGTGTCCTTTGTTTACGTTAACTTGGGGTAAAATTATCGTCACTTTATCTTAAATGTTCAGCTGTAACAATAGAGTGACACAGAATAGGGCGCTAGTCACGAGGAAGTGCTGTGGGAAGGATGCTGGGCCTTAGTATTGTCTTATTGTGGTATTAAGTTTCAGAAAATAAGCTGCAAAACGACGAAACTCTTCGCTAGGGTGAACGAAATGATGTGGTAAAATCTCTAAAGATACAAAGACTTTTCAGTATAATTCGTACGTGTGTCATAATTGTTAGCTTTATAGTGGATCGATACTGTTGTCCGGAACTGTACATAGTAGTAGTAGTAGTAGTAGTTGTTGTTGTTGTTTTTGCTGTAAGTAGTACCGTAGTAGAAGCTGTTGTAGTAAATAGTAGTAGCAGTGGTAATAGTAGTAGTAGTAGTAGTATCTATTGCTACCTTAGCCTCATATGAATGTGAACCCGGTGGACTGCAGGCTCAAATTTCCCCTCTTCCGTAGTCCACCATTTCCTTTCGGGGGATAGGGAGGAGATTGAGGGGCACGTATAACCGGGCAGCTCCACCGCCCAGTCGTGCATGTGCCACCATGTGAAGGCGTCCCTCTCCAGCACCACGCCACTGTTAATAGAATGACGGGGGTATAGATAAACAGTGCATACTCGACACTGTAAAAGATGATGTGAAAATGAGAGAGCTGTGAAAAAGATATGAAAATGAAACAGTAAAAAACATGAAGATGAAAACAGTGAAAAAAGATGATATGAAAATGAAGGGACACTGAGAAAGATTAAGTGAAAATGAATAGCTAATATGAAAATGCGGAAGCAGTGAAAGATGTGAAAATGAAGGAAGAGTAAAAAAAGATAATATGAAGATGAAAGCAATGAAATAGATACTGTGAAAATGAAGGAAGAGCATAAAAGATAATGGTAAAATGAAGGAACATTAATAAAGATAGTATGAAAAAGAAGAAAAACTGAAAAAGATAACTGAGAAAATGAAGAACCAGTGATAACGATATGAAAATGAAGAAACTGAAAAAGATGATGTGGAAATGAAGAAACAGTGAAAAAGATGATGTGGAAATGAAGAAACAGTGAAAAAGATACGAAAATGAAGAAACAGTGAAAAAACTAATTTGAAAATGAAGGAACAGTGATAAAGGTACTGTAATAGGAAATGAGGGAACAGTGAAGAAGACTATGAACAAGTGAAAAAGAAAATATGAAAATGAGGGAACAGTGAAGTAGAAAATGAGGGAACAGTGAAGAAGCAAATGAGAGAACAGTGAAGAAAATGAGGGAACAGTGAAGTAGAAACTGAGGGAACAAAGAAGAAGGAAATGAGAGAACAGTGAAAAAGAAAATGAGGGAACAGTGAAGAAAATGAGGGATCAGTGAAGAAGAAAACGAGACTAAAGGGTAAACTTCAATTAATAGGAAGTCCTTAACAGCGGTCAGGAGTAAGGGAAATAGCGATAAAAAGAGAGAGAGAGTGAATTTGTGATAATGAGAGAGGGAGGGAATGGCTAGAGATTAATGAGAGAGAGAGAGAGAGAGAGAGAGAGAGAGAGTTGCTGGAATTGGAAGGATGAGGGGGAAAATAGACGACGTTAAGGGATGAGAACGAGCCAGAGAGGATTGGGAAAAAGAGAGAGAGAGAGAGAGAGGTAATAGGTATAGGGGAGATAAAATGACGAGGGGACGTGAATGAGGCGATGATATGGAGGTGAGGGGAGAAAGGGCGATGGGAGGAGAGAAATGACAGAGGGAGGAGGAAGGGGAGAGAAGGGAGGGAGAGGAAGAAGACAGGGAGGAGGAAAATACAAACTTCGAGGAAAGATGGAAGTTGGAGGAAACAGAGAGGAAAAGGGAAGGCGTGAATAGGAGGAGAGGAAGGAAGCTGGAATTAAAAAGTGTGTGAGAGAGAGAGAGAGAGAGAGAGAGAGAGAGAGAGAGAGAGAGGAAATGAGAAAGGCTAAAGAAGGAAATAGAGAACAGGGAGAAGAGAGGGTGGATGAAAACGAGAGAGAGAGAGAGAGAGAGAGAGAGAGAGAGAGAGAGAGAGAGAGAGAGAGAGAGAGAGGCATAAAAGCCTTGTAAAAATGTAAAAAAAAAAACAAACAGGAAAGCTTGAGAAAAAGGAAAAGAGGTTGTGTGTGTGTGTGTGTGTGTGTGTGTGTGTGTGTGTGTGTGTGTGTGTGTGTGTGTGTGTGTGTGTGTGTGTGTGTGTGAAGAGCTAGAAAATTATCAACTTCAATAAAATGATATAAAACTAAAAATAAAGGAACACAATTTAAGTAGATAATTTGACCTTAAACAGAAATTATAGTAAAAAAAAAAAAAATGCCTTCTTCAGGTAAATTAATTAGTGACCAAATAATCGGATTAATCAGACAGGTGATGAAAAAGCAGGTGAGAATATTGAGAGAGAGAGAGAGAGAGAGAGAGAGAGAGAGAGAGAGAGAGAACTAGAAAAATCCCTCTCTTTTAACTTTTAAGAAGAGTCACAACTTAAGACACTCATTGGGTTAAGGGCTCTGTCTTTAATCGCCTGTAGTTTGCTTTTATAATTTTGTGGAGTGACCTTCAGAAGTGCACCAAGTTGGGATTTCGTAAACTTTTTATAGCACCGATTAGAGTTTATTTTATTTATTTTTTCTTGGAAGTGTTGTACCAGTATATTGGTTGGTCGTTATTTTTATTTATCTGTCAATCTATCTGTCTGTTTGTCTGTATTTATCTGTCCGCCTGTCTGGTTCTATCTATCTATCTGTCTGTGTGTCTTTCTGTCTTATGTCTGTCTGTCAGTTTCCGTATCTGTCTTTGTCTCTTTTTATCTGACTGTCTTCCTTCCTGTCTGTCTGTCTCTGTTTGTCTGTCTATCCATTTGTCTGTCTATCTATCTGTCTGTCCATCTATCTGTCTATTTTATCATTGTCCTCCACCTTACTCATCTACCCCCTCCATTCCTTTACCTCCATTATTAATACACTGACTCAAAATCGTCTTTCTGATATTCCTTCAGTAATCTCTTCACCATTAACACTCTCAGGCTTCTGACTCACTCACCTGAAGAAAATCGTCTGGAGTAAGCTAGAAAGAGATGCGAGAGAGAACGAGGTCAAGAAAGAGTCAAGTTTCTGCTTTTTTTTTTTTTTTTTTTTACACACTTCATCGTCTTCATATCCTGATCATTATTTATTTTTTCGTAATATTTCTCTCCTCCCTCTTCCTCCTCATCTTCTTCCTTCATATCCTCTCCCCCTCCTTCCTCCTCTTCCTTTACATCCTCTCCTCCTTCCTCCTCCTCATCCCCTGCCCCTCCTCTGGTATTCTTTTTAAAACTCTTTGCTTCACTTATATTTCTTTTTAGTTTTTTCACACCCTTTTCATTTTAGTCATGTCTCTCTCATTCACTATTCTATTCATAGCTCTTTTCTCTCCCTCCACTTCCTCCCTTTCCCCTCCTCCTCTTCCTTCCTTTCCCCTCCTCCCTTTCCTTCACTATTATGTAGTTCAACCCTACCTTTCCCCTTCCTTTCCCTCCCCTCAACCCCCACCTCTCCACCTCTTGTCATCTCCAGCCCTCCCTCTCTCCTCCCTCTCTTTCCCCTCAGCCTACCACTCCTCTCTCTTTCCTTCCTTTCAACCCCACCTTCCCTTCCCTTTCCTTCCCGTCATCCTGTTTCTTCCCTCCTTCCCCTTCCCCTCACCCCTCCTTCTCATTTCCCATCCTCTCCTTCCCCTCAGCCCTCCCTCTCCCCTTCCCTCCCCTTCCCCTCGGTCTTACATCTCCCCTCCTTCTCCATCCCTTCCCCTCATTCCTCCCTCTCATTCTCCATCCCTTCCGCTCACTCCTTCTTCTCTCTCCCCTCTCCCTCTCCTTCCCCTGTCTTCTCCCCTCACCCCTTCCTTTCCCCTGTAAGACCCTTCCATCAAGAGTACTCCTGCCTCCTTCTCTCCTCTCCATTCTTCACGCCATCTCAGTCCTTTATTACTTGCTCCTTATTAGTTTTAATCTGGCCGCCTCTTCAGTACGATGACCTCCTTTATTTCATTATGTTCTTGTGACAGACGGTTTTATTCAGCTTAGGAGTGACTTTAGTGCTTTATTTGGCCAAGCTCCCTAACCCCTCGCGGCTCAGTTGATGGTTTAGCCAGACTGGGGGGTTATGCTTCCTGTTTAATAAAGCCAAATAAATCGCTCATGAACAGGTGTTAGGGAGCTTCCTTCACCGACGAGAATACTGGTCTAAGAAACTAAGCCAAATAAATCGCTAAGGAACAGGTGTTAGGGAGCCTTCTTCACCGGCGAGGATACGGGCCTAAGGAACTAACCACTTCAGCCCAGCGACGTGTTCTTTATTCCCGCCACCTCCAGACGATTTTATCCAGTTTTCGTGAGGCCTCGTAGTGAAGGGGTCAGTGAAGGCCGCATCTAGCCCCTTCAGCCCGACGGTTCCCCCAAGATGGATAAAAAAATCGTCTGGAGATAGAATAATGAATGCGTCATCGGAGTGAAGGGGTATATTCAGCTTTTAGCCAGATTATACTTATTTTTCATAGGTAAGAGTTCGGTTGTAAATTAGTAAATATAAATAAATAAATAAATAAATAAATAAACGAGTCTGGCTATAAGGGACTAGTCAACCCTCTCATCCTCAGGTCAACTCTATTTTTTTCTACTACGGATAAGAAAGACGATTTTATTCAGCTGAAAGTGGGTCAGCGGAGCCTGTTTGTTAATATCAAGCTGCTACAGGTGCAATATTTACGTTACCTTAGTAGGCAGCGTAACACTTCTTCCTGAGAGATTTATTTTGCATGTTGTACCCTATTATTCTCCTGAGTGTTCATTACGTCTTTCTTATATCGATATACTTTGCCGCTATGCCAGTCAACAAAATGCTAATGTTGATATCCAGAAGTAAATGAAATGATTATGATTTAAATATTCAAATGCCTTGTAACGACACCTCACGGACATTTTCATAATTAAAAAAAGATTCATGCTGTCGTAGATGTATCCTATTAAAAAAAAAAAAAAAAAAAAAAAAAAAGATGCAGATGGTTTGGTTTGAGAGAGCCAGGATTCAGCTGGCTTGAAATATGTGGCACATTTTAAGTGACACGCTGTTCGATAGTTCTCACACTGCTTTTTCTGTTCTATTGTTTCTAAATTCTACCTTACCGCAGTGTAAGGTAGGGAAAAATGGTTAGGCTGATGATGATAATGTACGTAGAATTCTTATCCTAGTATGAAATAAGAAAGAGATAAAGTATTGCTATTTGCATGTAAGTGACCAAGAGCAGTGGTGAGTTTTCGCGAGAAGTAAATTCAGGTTCAATTGATTTCATATGGTCTAAACTGTACGCGTAAATGAGGATTATTTTTTTGTATCTTTTCATTCCTGTAACTATCATACAGGGCGGCACACACTGATGGCGAGACCAACCCGAAACTAAAGTGAAAGTCAATTTAAATTCCGGGTGAATTAACTCTCGTATAAACACAGCATAGCGCTTTTAACTGTGTATTTACGTCTTATGTAATCAAGAATTTGCGCAAATTATTATTCTAATTTATGTAAAGTATCCGTTGAACACGTATAAATACCATTAGATTATACATAACTTTCAATGCGAGAACTCGGTGGTAGTGCATTCTTACACAAGTTATCGAAAATTAAATTATAACGTAAGGCGGAATCAGAGCGTCATCTCAGTCACTTGTTGACTTAGTGATGTGAGAGTGTGCGTGAGTGCCGGTCGATATAAAGTGCTAATTACTGTGTTAAAGACATTGCCTATTGGACTCAGGATGTGCCTCACGGTGACAGGGAACGAGGCAGCTCCGGAAATTGTGCACGGTTATGCTGTACAGTACAGCTGGAGTTTCACAAAGTTATCAATGTAAGGACCAAGAACATTGCCACACAATTTCATCGTGTAGGTCATCCCCTCCACTAATACTCCATTTGCACCTCTTTCTTAGCTTTCTGTATAACAATAGTATACTTTCAGTGTGAATAGCTATGTAGGAAGTAAGTGTCGAGAGGCTGGAAGCATTGGAATTATTTGTTTACTAAAGTTTAAATCACACGGTGGTTCCTTTAACCTGGCGCAGGCGTACCAACTTCGCACTCGATGTATGCTTTAAAGTTTTCCGCTACAGGGGGTCATTAATATGCATATCATTTAAATTATGCGATTAATTAGTCAGTGTAATAATTTAGAAGTAATTAATGTTAACTGGAAATCAGTATGAGTTCTGGGAAAGCAGATTAGTTAAAACTTCCACATAGCGTGAGTATGACAGGTTGGCAGCCCTGCACATGCGCTCCCCTTTCGCGTCCGCATCTACTTCTTGACAAAATGGATATAATTACTTCTCTGTATCTATACAGTAGCGTTGTACACTGATGCTAGTCCATTTCCATATCGGCCTGTTTAATTCATAGAGGAGTATTTATTAGAATTGAGGCAAATTAAAGAAAACAGGTGTTAGTTGAGGTTATACGGTAGTTGTAGTTGCTCATCTGCAACGTGAGGTAATGTGAAGCAAAGGTTTTCAGTGGTCTGGCGTGGATGATACTTCAATATTAGTGTTTTCTATGAGAGTAGCCTATTAATACTGAGGTGATTTAATAGTATGGTGAAAATTATTATTATTTTTTTGTTGTTTGTTTCATTCTTTTCACTATAGCGCGTTTAACCTGACAGATTCCTAACCCATTCTAGGTGAGTGTGATTAGTGTGATAGTGTGATAGGGTGTATGCTGCAGTTGAATTAGTATGATAGAGTATGTTGCAAGTGTTACTGTGGTAGGGTGTAATCTTCAGTTGAATTAGTGTGATAGAATGTATGTTGCAAGTGTTAGTGTGACAGAGTGTATTTTGCAAGTGTGTTGAGAGGGTGTACGTTGCAAATGTTACTGTAGTAGGGTGTATGATGCAGTGTGATAGAGTACAGTATATGTTGCAAGTTAGTATGATAGGGTGTAGGCTGTGTTGCAATAGAGGTTGTATGTAAGGGTGTACAGTATGTTGCAGTTAGTATGATAGGGTGTATGTTGCAATGAAGAGTATGCATGGACATACAGAATACAGCATACTTCAGAGAAACTAGACTGCTGGAGCTCAAACTAGTATGACAGGTTTGTTGCTATAGCCTAGTCAAAATTATCCTTGCCTCACCTGTGTGATCACCTGCGATTCCAGTGAAAGGTAAATACAGGTAGCAGGTGGTAATTTTCTCGGATTCTGTTCAGTAATACACACTTTAGTTATACTCCTTTTAGTTTGAATTGGCGTAAAATTACAATCTCTTCTTTAATGCTGAGTCGAAATAAGCGATTAACTATGATGCTAGTCACGAAGGAGTGGTTTGGAAAGGATGTAGTCACGAAGAAGTGGTTTGGAAAGGATGTAGAGTCGTAGCATCGTTTTTATTTTTCCAGCGATTGAGCTACGTGATATAGCTACAAAGGATGAATATCTGGGCCAAGTCAAGGTGAAAGAACTACAGACAGCTCAGTTCAGTGTATGTTTGGTATTTAATAGGGAGTTTGTTTTCTATGTTTTTGTGTACCGGGTATTTTATGTTGTCACGTGAAAAAAAGCCTAGTTGCGGAATCTCATACCGTATACGGAAAATAATAGGCCTATGTAGTGCGGGATATATTAAAGTTGCCCTTCAAGTATACGGTATATATGTAATCTCTCTCTCTCTCTCTCTCTCTCTCTCTCTCTCTCTCTCTCTCTCTCTCTCTCTCTCTCTCTCTCAAATCGTCACCATTTTTTTTTTCTCTACCTCTCATCTGACCTGACTCCCGAGACATGTAATAAAAAAGCCGACTCTTCTCTTAGCCTTCCAGAAATTACATTTTATTTTTTATGCCTTAAAGGGAAGAAGGAGTAGGAAGGTTGTGTAAATACTCAAACTTTTTAATATTTTCACCGTGATGATGTGGGGTGGGAGAGGGACGCCTTCACGTGTTGGTACTGATGTACAGTAGGTTGTTCCTCTGCCCTATTATGTAAGGTCCCTGAATTCCCTGCCTAGCCTAGCCTAGCCTATGAAAGGATAATGGTGGGCTGCAGTACAGGGGTAGCTTCAGCCTGCAGTCCATCGGGTTCACGTTGAGTCTTAGGTCAAGAAAAACAACACTTATGACGTAATGATTTCATTCATGGTCCCATCACCCGAATTTATATAACTTGGGACAGAACTTTAGTAGTAAAGAGGGGTAAGGTTATATCTTATTATTATTATTATTATTATTATTATTATTATTATCATTATTGTTGTTGTTGTTGGTGGTGGTGGTGATTATGATGGTGATGTTGCTATTATTATTATTATCATTATTATTATTATTATCGTTTTTAGTATTACTTTATTTTTTGTTTATTTTTCACGGAGCCAGCATATTAAAACCTTTCCTCGTATCCTCTTAACTTCGCCTGTACCCTCGCTAGTGCCTTTTTACCTATGCTTTTTCCAGAAACTTTCGCTTAACTCTCGGTCTCTGACAATATTTACAATGTTGCCTGCAATTTACCGTCGCCAGAAAAGTAAGAAAGGAGTGTCTTTTTAATTTACGAAGCTGATTTTCCGGCAGATGTTCGTGTTGTGTTTAACCCCCCCCCCCTTTTCAGTGCATTTTTTTTTTTTCAGCCATTAAGTGCAGTGGGATTTTTTTTCTCTCAGTCTTTCAGTGCAATGGGATTTTTTTTCTCTCAGTCTTTCAGTGCAATGGGATTTTTTTTTTGTTTATTCCCAGCCTTTCAGTGCAATAGGGATTTTTTTTTTCAGCTGGCACCAGACGATTTTGTATTAACCCCTTCAGCCCGAGGACATTTCTTTATTTTCTCGCTACTTCCAGACGATTTTATTCAGCTTCCGAGAGACAGAGTGGAGGAGTTAAGTGCATCCTTTATTAACCCCTTCAAGACGAGGGGCTTTTCTTGAGGTTAAAATCGTCTGGAGGTAGGGGGAGTGGGTTAAAGAAGACCCCGCCGGATTCAGGGGGGTTGTCGCTACCAAGAAGCTGTTTTGAGGGATTAGTGAAGGATTAATGAACGTTATATCGAACCCTCTCTTGCCCAGTTCGAAAAATCCTCTCTCTAAGCTGAGGAAAATCGTCTGTATGGTAGCAAGAACATGGTACGTAAAAATCGTCATGGTACTGAAGAGGTTAAGTAGAGTACCGTAATTTTCTTGCATGTTCCCGTTGTAATGGTGCCCAGTTTTCACTCATGTATTTTGTATTTATCTTTTTTTTTTTTTTTTTATGTTCAGCTCTAGGCATAGGTTCGATATCCCGTTCCCTGAGGTCAAGCATTGCCCCTACGTACCATCACCTGTCACCACTTCGACGCGTATACCCACCGTCCATATTGAATACATTGCTAGGGCTGTTTCATTCAGGGCTGGTGTGGTGGTGTTAGAGGGAATATTTTTATGTTGGTATGATGGTATTAGAAGTGGTATTTTATTTATGACGTGTTGGTGTGTCTCCTGAAAGATTGGTATTATCGAAATCCAAGTAATCATAATTCCACGTCCCGTTTAGGATCGAACTCGCCTCCCTTCAGATCGAACTCACCTCCTTTCAGACAGCAGACGACTTCTCTAACCACTTGGCTAACACATCCTCTCTCTCTCTCTCTCTCTCTCTCTCTCTCTCTCTCTCTCATAAGAATTACTACTATTTCCCTCCCTGAATCTTGCCTGTATGTCACATTTTTTACTTCAGTTTTCCCTTTTTCCCCACCCACCTTCCTTTTTTTTTTTTTTTTTTTACCCCATTGATAGTTATTTCTTTGTATTATTAATATCTTTATTATTATTACCGTATTATTATTATTATTATTATTATTATTATTTCAGTTTGCGCTTTTTCCCTCCTTCCTCTTTTGTCTTAACCCTTTTGATATTTATGTATTATTATTATTATTTTTTCTTCAACCAAACATTAGCTCAAAGTGACCTATGTAGTTTGAAGATTTATTTACCCCATCCAATTAATTTTTTTTCCCACAAGCTGCCTAAAATCCCATGCAGATAAAAACACAATAAAGTACGTCACTGGGGTGAAGAGGCTAACCTTCTTTCCCTCCCTGATCTCTCCCGTAATTGGATGGCTCACCTTCCAGTTCCCTCCCCTTCCCTCCTCCTCGTCCTCCTCCTCCTCCTCCTCCTCCTCCTCCTTCTCCTCTGTGGTTATTTCTGAGATTCTTATTTGCTTACAGTAAGAGAGAGAGAGAGAGAGAGAGAGAGAGAGAGAGAGAGAGAGAGAGAGAGAGAAGAAAAAGGACAAGAAATGTTGCTCAGGTAAAACTCCCTCAAACATCGGGGCTTCCATTCTCCTTAAATTATTGACCATGTTTCCTTCATTGCTTTTTCACACAATTAACTCAGTGATTCAAGGATTATTACCAAACGATTTTATTTACTTCTAAAGGCAATAATGAGGCGTGAATGTAACTCCTTCAGTCTGAGGATCCTTTTTTCATATTAACTCGGACCACTGCTTCTGACAATTCCGTTCCTCTTGTCAAATTTGCCTCTCTTCGTGGCCTAGGGTTCTTTTTCCAGATTTACTGACCTCACTAGAAAGGGAGAAAAATTGGGTTTGAATGACGAATGTGTGTGTGTGTGTGTGTGTGTGTGTGTGTGTGTGTGTGTGTCTCTCTCTCTCTCTCTCGCTCTGTATATCAACACGTATGAATGTATGTTTGTATGTATGCATATATTAGTATTTTGTATCTATGTATAAGAACCTGTGTATGTATTTGTATATTCATGATCGCAATTGCAATCAACAGAATAGTGGTAGTCATTAAGTGGGCAAATAATCTCTCTTTCGCGTGTTGCAAAACTTTCCCCCTCGGCTTTGAACACCCACTAAGTCTGCCTCTTTCTGTTTCCTACTTCGTTCTTTCTGTTTTCTATTTCTTTAGACAAACTCCCAAGTTCTTAAGTGTTGTTACCTGCAGCTTTTGCGTAAGGGGTCAAGGGGCGTCCGTAATTCCACGCAGCTTTTTGGTTTCTGGATGTATTTTTTTCTCTTTTCGATACCGGTATACTTTTTTAAAAAAGATTTTACCGGAAGTAGAGGCCGTCCAGACGCAGGTACTTCCGGTTTTCTTATCTCCCCTCAAGATCTCTGGTAGAAGCATCATTGATAATCCTACACACTTTCACATGGTAATCTTACACACATACACAAAAAATCATGGTTCTTACACACCTGCACAAATATTCATGGCTCTTACACACCTTCACCAATATGGCTCTTACACACGTACACAAATATTCATGACTCTTACACACCTTTACAACTATTCAAAACTCCGACAGCTGAAAAAATCCCAAGCCCTCCTTTGATGTGATACAGATTATGTCCACCTGATTGCACTGTACTCATAGTAATTGCTAATCTCATCTGCCGACTAATGACAAGAGGTAAAATGACTCGAAATATGGAGATTATAATGACCAGATACTGCAGTCAAAGAGAAAATGTAGTCGAGGGGAAATAAATCACTCCATCTTTTCATTCACTGCCAGAATCATCATCATCATCATCATCATCATCATCATCATCATCATCCGGACCTCCTTTCCCAGAAGCATATACTATTTCTCAAGCATGATTCACTTCTATGCATACTATACTCCTTTTATCTTAACCTGGCCTAGATTTTCACCCTTTTGCAGCTTCTTTCACGTATCACAGTGGAGGAAAAAGACAACACTACGACTCCACATCCTTTCCGTAGCACTTCCTGACTAGCAGCTTATTTCAGCGTTAGTCTGTCTGTACAATTTAGCGTTCAGGATGAAGGGATATCAGTTATAGGCCAAGTTAGAGGAAAAAGAGGGCATTGTATATTTCAGCTCATTACAGAATACAGGCTTTTAAGACAGGTTAATTAATACAGGTGACCTATAAATAATCCCATCCGGTGAGCAACATTCACCTAGTAAATGCAAAATTACCGATGTGAAATGCACGTTCCCTTGGTTTAATTACACACACACACACACACACACACACACACACACACACACACACACACAAAACTGCAAAATTCTCTCTCTCTCTCTCTCGACGAAAAATACCAAGACAAATCACCTCAAACCCAAGAAATAAATCAGGAGTTTGAAGCTCGTGTGGCCAAGTTGCCGACCAAACAGGGCAAAAACTCTCTCTCTCTCTCTCTCTCTCTCTCTCTCTCTCTGCCCTACGTTTTCTAAGTTTCAGTTGCCAGGGGGAACTTAATTAATAAACTTTCTCTCTGCGACCTCGACGGCCATTTTCGGGGGAGGGGAAGTGGTGGAAGGATGGAGAAGAGAGAGAGAGAGAGAGAGAGAGAGAGAGAGGTGCGGAATTCAGGGCACAGAAAAACATGCAGACATAAAGATATTAATTTAGATAAATAATCAGACGGCAAAGAACCAGAGAGAGAGAGAGTTGTCTTTAACTCTCACTTTTATGATTCATTCTTCCTTACTCTTTTCTTGCTGCCGCCAGACGATTTAAATCAGCTTAAGATAGAGCGTTTGTAGTGGAAGGGTTATGTAAGGCTCTGTTTAACCTCTGCAGTTCATTAGGTTCTTCCTGAAATAAGAGAATTGTCTGGGATTTACGAGTACAAGAACAGGCTGAAATTATACGGTGTCTGGGTAGTAGTAGTTGTAGTAGTAGTGTGGGAGATGGTGGTGGTGGTATTATTATTATTGGTAGTAGTAGTTGTAGTAGTAGTAGTAGTAGCAGTAGTATACCCTGTTTGATTGCCCTGTGCAGGTGAGATGTATGGGGCAAGTAGGGTGTGTTTGATTGGCGGGCTGCTGATTGGCCGCCGATGATGTCACTGAAGTAAATGCAGGCATGTAATATAGTGCAACATGCGGACGTAGGTGTACACCGTGGGTGGACGTCCGCATGTTGCACTACATCCACCTACGGTGTACACCCACGTCCGCATGTTGCACTACATCCACCTACGGTGTACACCCACGTCCGCATGTTGCACTACATCCACCCACGGTGTACACCCACGTCCGCATGTTGCACTACATCCACCTACGGTGTACACCCACGTCCGCATGTTGCACTACATCCACCCACGGTGTACTCTCACGTCCGCATGTTGCACTACATCCACCCACGGTGTACTCTCACGTCCGCATGTTGCACTACATCCA
>NC_137056.1:41391719-41404219 GCF_032717465.1 Coenobita brevimanus
TCTCTCTCTCTCTCTCTTTCTTTTATTTTTAACCGCACATCCATGTTTCTTTTCGACTTACACATTTTTACCCACACTTCTGTCCATCCCCCCTTCCCCCAGTGTCCTTTATTTACAGCTCTCCACTACGTTTCGCTCCTTTATTTTTGCGTCTTTTTTCAACTTTTATTAATTCTCACCCACGCTGTATATATATTTTTTTCTGTGCATGCTTTTTTTCGTTCATAGTAAGCTTTTTTGTGCATCGTAGATTTTTTTTTCATCTTTTATTCTTAGAACAGTCAAAGCATTTCGACTGTCTGGAAGTATTTGGGAACTTAAATAATTGTCTGATCGCTGTGTGTGTGTGTGTGTGTGTGTGTGTGTGTGTGTCTTAGAGTAATTTCTTTAGCTACTTGATATTGATTATTTGTGAATTGTTGTTAAAAGAAAAAAATGGGTGGGACTGACCTCTTTTCGTGTTTTTCTTTTGCCTGAAAAGTTTTCCCTAAAGCAGCAGCGTCTCTCTCTCTCTCTCTCTCTCTCTCTCTCTCTCTCTCTCACACACACACACACACACACACACACACACACACACACACACACCGGCCTTATCTCCGGCTCTCTCTTAATTTTCCAACCATTTTCACGTATTCCCAGTGTGTTCTGGCCAAATACTCCCCGGTTTTTCATTCACCTAATTTATTTTTCCGCAGGCACTTCAGAGTTTTAAGGGGCGAGCATTTTTTTTTTTTTTTTTGTAATCTCTCTCTCTCTCTCTCTCTCTCTCTCTCTCTCTCTCTCTCTCTCTCAGTATATACCCATTTCTCTTCCCTTCACACATTTTCATATTCATTTTATTCTCATCTTTTCTTGTCTCTTTCCTCCCAACCCTCTGCAACACACACACACACACACACACACACACACACACACACACACACACACACACACACACACACACACACACACACACACACACACACACACACACACACACACACACACACACACACAGCCTTCTTCCACACGTCTTCCCTCACACACCAACTTCTTGTATGCACTTCGAATTGTAATCCTTCTTAGTCTTCTTTTCCCTCTTAGGCTTTTTCCCTCTTTCCTTCAGTTTTACTCTGTACTCTTTTTTACTTGCTCTTTTCTTTCCACTTTCGCTGGCCCTCTTCCTTCATTATTTTCACTCACACTCTCTTTACGTGCTCTCTTCTCTTTTTCACATCCCTTCTATCCTTCTTTATTTTCACGCACACCTTTACGTCCTTCCTTCAGCTTTACTTCCTTCCTTTCTTTACCACTTGTTCTGTTCTTATCTCATATGCTTTCCCTCTTTCCCTCCTTATTTCCATTCTCATGCTTTTTTCCCTACCTTCCACTTGCTTTACTTTGCAATTTTCTTTACCATTTAAGTGTTCTCCTTTTGCCTGCCGTCTTGTTTTTGGTTATTCTTATGCCCTATTCCTCTCCTTCCTCTACTTTTTCTTTTTATTTTCTTTACGATTTACTTTGTGCTTTTCTTTGTCTCTCCTTCCCTTCGTGTTTGGTTATTCTCACGCCCTTTCCTCCCCCTTCCTCTTCTTTTTCTTTGTATTTTCTTTACCAGCTACTTTTTGCTGTCTTTGGTCTCTTTTCTTGATATTATGCTTAAGGTTTTTTCAGTTTGGCTTCCTGTTGCCTTGTCCTTGTTTTTTTTGTTTTTTGTTTTTTTCTTGGAGGGAACAATCTTGCAGACTTCAGGCCTTTGGTTCCTTCTTCCTTGCATAGAAAATAACTTCTGTATTTCTTTCACCTTAGCGTGGTGGTGAAACATAGGCTATTTTTTTGCACCTTATTCCGTAGCTCAGCGGCAGAAGAAGACAATACTACGGCTCAACATCCCTTCCATCACACTTCTTCGTGACTAGAACCCCACACTGTACTCTTTTCACAATAACTTGGCCTAGGTTTTTGTCCTTCACCTAGCCACATAGCATATTAAGAAAATACTATGGCTGTACATCCCCTTCATAGCACTTCTTCGTGACTGAAATCATTTTCGTGTGATAACCAGTTGCCACGACTGAGCAGTGAAGATGGAGAATGTCAATTTGTTATGAGTCCAGTTTAAAGTGAAAGTAGGCCAGTTTAAAGTGAAAGTAGGATAGTGTTAATCTTGCCACATCTCTGCGTTCAAGACGGAAAGATGGCAATTTTAGGCCAACTTAAAGTGAAATGAGTATAGTTTCCTTGTAGCTTTCACATATTGTTGTTATGTTGTTGCCACTTCCTCCTCTGTTCTCCTATCTACTTCCGCGTGTCTTTATTATGCCATTCCTCTCCTTTTGGCCTATGTTTACGTCTTTATTCTTTATTTCCTTGCAGCTTTGTTCCTTACCTTACTCCTTCCTTGTCCGTTTCCTCCTTGAGTCTTTGTTTATATTTTTCTTGTTTTTTCCTTCCACTCATCTGCCGGAGCTACATTTCACCAATTTCCTTTTATATATATATTTTATCTTTGTTTTTTCTGTATTGAGCTATTTTTCCTTTTATATTTATTTTCTTTATTATTTTGTATTTTATTATAATCTTTATTATTTTGTATTATTTATTTTTTCTTTGTATTTTTCTCTTCCGAGCCCTTATTTTCATTTATATTTTTCTCGGTATTTTTCTGTATTGAAGTCTTTTGTAGAGTGACGTCTATTTTTTTCTGTTTTTTCTCCCTCCCGACTTTTTTTTTTTTTTTTTTTTTTTTTTAAACTCCCGAAAGAGCTGAAAGGGACCGTGAAGGCTTTATCTAACCCCACCAGTGCATGAAGTTTCTATGAAGTTGGATGAAATTATCCGGAGATACCAGGGCTACAGTTGAGAGAGAGAGAGAGAGAGAGAGAGAGAGAGAGAAAGACGTCATCGCAGTGAAAGACAAAGTAGTAATTGCATTTTTCTTTACTGCAGCGTTATCTCCAGCTGTCCTCTTAGCTTGATTGATCATATTCCTTATCTTCCTTATCTTCGTCTTGTATTATTAACGCTCTCTCTATCCATATATAGATATATATATATATATATATATATATATATATATATATATATATATATGTATATGTGATTGTGTGTGTGTGTAATATTTGTAGTATCCAGCCATCATTTTAACTTTTTATGAATCAAGTTCCTTATCTCCGTCGTACATTCTCCCTCCCCACGTCTGTCTTCCTGCCTCGCGCCGCCGCCGCAAGTCCAAGAGTTTACCCCGAGTTGTGTTGTTCTTTACCCTCGCCCGTGATGACTTAAGAATATTAAAACGGTGAGGATGTGAGGTAGTTTTTACACACACACACACACACACACACACACACACACACACACACACACACACACACACACACACACACACACACACACACACACACACACACACCACTCAGGGCGTTTGCATAGGCTCTCTCGGTCGGGACTGGAAAAACTTACATCTTTTATAATGTTGATCTTTTTTCCAGTGTAGATGTGAATTTCATTGTCGTGACGTCAGTGGTAAATCCGTGTATGTTTTTAAGTCTGCATAGGAATAACTTTAAATGTATATGAACCGGTAATTAAAGATTGCGCACCATATCTATCAGCCTGGGAATTCATCATGCAGTTTATTTTTGTCCTTGTTTTTCATCTCATTCACATTCTTCGTCACTTTTTCAGTGCAGGTAATGGAGGTGGGAAAATGGGTTCTGTCTCTTCATTTTTATTAACTCAGCTCATGCTGTAAACATCTGTATTTTACATTTTTTATTAATCACTTTATTAGACGGTCGCTATCACTTTTACTAACTAGAAAACTTTAAATGATAATGTAAAAATAGCTTCATTATTTTGTCCATTAACCTGTTTACATAAAGAGGGTCCAGGCCTTCCATTATACCTACTAATGCAGGCTGAGTGGACGTCCTGCCTGGAAGCATAATAACTTTGTCAACAGAATGAAAGTTAGGAGAGAGTCACGCCATGGAGACGGTGGGGGGGAGGAGAGAAGGGGTTGGGGAGGGAATAAAAAGGGTGTGGGGTTGAGGAGAGAAAGAAATGGAAAGGGGATGAGGGTGAGGGGAGAGGAGGAAGGGGGATTAAGGAAAGAGAAAAGGGTGGTGAGAGAAGAGGAGGAAGAAGGGATTGGGGGAGGGGAAGAAGGGGTGAGAGGCTGGAGGTGAGAAGAATGGAGAAGGGATGGGGGGGAAGTATGGGATGGGGGAGGAGAGAAGGGGGGATTGAGGGAGGGGGGAAAAGGGGGGTTGAAGAGAGGACAGGAGGAGACATTAAAGGGAGGGGAAGGGGGTTAATGAGACGAGAGGAAAGAGTGAAAGAGGGTGAAGAGAGGTAGAGGGAGGGAGAAAGGAAGGATTGAGTGAAGAAGGAGGGAGGGAGAGAGGAGGGAAGGAAGGAAGGATTGCGGGAGGGGGAACGGAGGAGAGAGTGAGGATAGAGGAAGGAAGGAGGGATTGAGGGAAAGGACAAGAGGAAAGGGGAAGTAGATTTTTATAGGAATAGGAAGGAAAAATGTGGATATTAGAGATTTAGAGGGGAGGAAAGAAACTGCAGAAGAAGGAGTGAAGAAGGAGTAAAGAAGGAAGGACAGAGGTATAGAAAAGGAAGAAGAGGAAGCGAGGTTAGGAAGAGGAAGGAGAAGGAATGTCGAGGTTAGAGATAAGAAGAAGAAGAAAGAGTTGAAGGAGGGAAAAAGGGGATGATGAAAAATAAGACATAAATGAGAAAGATGTAGTCAAGAAAATACTGAGTAACCGCATTATTTCAAGTTTTTATTTTATTTATTATTATTATTATTATTTTTTGCTAACCGAACGATTTTACACGGCTCAGTGGAGACCAAATTGCCTGATTTAGATGCAGTCTTCATTAACCTCATCACAATTAGTAAGCTGTAATTAGTTGAATAATATCCTTGGTTAGTGGCAGGAAAATAATAACACAGGTGACATCATCAGGGTTAATGAGTTGATTGAAGGAGTGTGTTAAGACCATCGTGTGAGGAAAACCAAGACGGGATATACAAGGTGGTTCGTAAATGGCGCACCCGTGAAAACTGTTGGTAGTATTTTGTTTCAGGCTCGGCTCAGTCTGCTGGTGTGGGCATGGAAGTGGGAGTGGGAAACGAATAAATGATGCAGGATAGACACTGATAACGCCGAGTGAGCCGTACTAGGAAGACACAAGTAGTCATCAGAGGGAGTGGCAGAGAGTATTAGCATCAGGTGAAAAAAAGCAGAAAAGGATATATATTTACAGGGTTGAAAGGACGCACAGAATCGCCATGAAAGGACTGGTTTGTGGAAAGGAAGAGGCTTGAGGGAAAGGAGAATACGATAGGCGGGAGCATAGAGGCGAAGAAGGAGGTTGTGAAAGGAGAGAGGAGGGGAAAGAACAATTGCAGAGAGGGAGGAAATTGTTAGGGGTGGGGAAGGTGATGACTGGAAAGAAGTGTGTGGGATTGTATGTATTGTTTCTCTCTCTCTCTCTCTCTCTCTCTCTCTCAGTAATCGTAGTTGCATATTTACCTGTTCTTCATACTGGCATTGTCGTCTCATCCTTTACTACACTTCTGAGAGGCAAAAGCTCACTTCGTTGGCCTTTTCGGATGTATGTTGCCTTGTTCTTACCACACACACACACACACACACACACACACACACACACACACACACACACACACACACACACACACACACACACACACACACACACACACACACACACAACACACACACACGTCAGGAACAAAATCATGCGTGAAAGTCCAGAAACAATAGCGTGAGTCCCCAGGAGGAACCCCGAGGAGGTAAACAATAGCTCTCTCTCTCTCTCTCTCTCTCTCTCTCTCTCTCTCTCTCTCCATTCTCCGTTAAAGCTCTCATTTTTTCCTCTCCCTCCTTTCCTTCTCCTCTTTTTCTCACATCTATGTGCCTTTCTTCCATCATTCTCCTTCCTCTGTCTTTTTCCATTTCATCTCTCTCCTGGCTTTCTCATCCCTATTCTCCCTTTGTATCCTCCCTGCCTCACCCTCCCACCTGCATTCCGAACAGGTGGACTGCAGGCTAAAGTTCCTCTTCTCCGGCAGTCCACCATCTTCCTTTCGCGGCATAGGGAGGGAGTTGAGGGTCGTTTGTACAAAATGGTAGAGGACCCACTCGGTTATATCGGTGCCACCACGTGAAGGCGCCCCTCTCCAGCACCAAAAAAACGGCCTGAAAAATAAAAATAAAGTTGCTAAGAGTGAAAGGTTAAGGTGGGGCATCGTGTGTCTGAACCGCTAGATTGCTTCGTGTGAGGTTTCTTTGATTGTCTTTTTGTGTTGGGGCTCCTTCCTCTTCCTCCTCTCTTCTTCCTTCTTCACTCCATCCTCTTCCTCTCTTCCTCATCCACTCTTCTTCCTCCTCCTCTCTTCTTCCTCCTCCACTCATTCCTCTTCCTCATATCGTTCTCCAGTCTCCATCCTCTACCTCTCGTCTTCCCCCTCCACTCATCTTCTCCTCACTACTTTCTCTCCTCCTTTCTCTTCCTCTTTTCTTCCCTTTCCACTCTTCTTCCTCCTCTTCTCTTCTTCCAGGAACTGCCAAGAAAGAGCCTTCCCCTTGTAGCCTCTTCAGTGCGATGATGCTATTTGTATGTTGCTCGAGTATTCTTGGTATCTACAGACGTGTATTTGTTTATTTATTTATTTATTTATTCAAGCTGGAGAGTTAAATAGCCTTCACACACACACACACACACACACACACACACACACACACACACACACACTCTCTCTCTCTCTCTCTCTCTCTCTCCACCAAACTTGTTGTGGAGGAGCGGTGAAGCCAGGGAGAAAATGGAGGAGGGTGTGGGTGATTTTTTCAGGGGAACTTAAATAACTTTATTGACTTTGTTGGTTGTGGCTCAGAAGGTTTAGGAGTATTAAATGTGACCGATAGTTCCTGAGTAGTTTCGTGTGAGTTTAATAGTGTAGTAGAAGTAGTAATAGTAGTAGTAGTAGAAGTAGTAGTAGTAGTAGTAGTAGTAGTAGAAGTAGTAGTAGTAGTAGTAGTAGTAGTAACCTCAGTCTCATCTACCATCCCTTTTGCGATCTCAGGAATATCTCTGAGAGTCATAGAGGCGGTTTTTGTTTTTTATGCAAGGAAGAAGGAACCAAAGATTGTGAATAAACTCTGGGATTATAGTAACTTTTTTTTAACTATGTATACCGCCAGATGCACCTCTCTCTCTCTCTCTCTCTCTCTCTCTCGTAAAAATCACAAGAGAATGTAAACCCACCATGTGCAAAAATAAACCGCTGAGGAGATGCTGAGACCCTCCCAAGTCAGCGCATACCTGTGCTAGGCAGTTAAGGTAAGCCAGGATCACGCTAATGAGACAGGTATTATAATTATCCTGGAATTACTTGTTGACGTAGACCATTGGATTTATATAAAAGGTATCTCGCGTCTTGATAATGGAAATGGAGGTGTGGTATCTTTCTTTAGAGTGGTTCTTATTTACTGGACATGGTACTGAGTAAACGAAAATAAATAGCTTAGTAATTAGTGACACGCAGGGAATACGTGGGGTGTATTTTGCCTTCATATCATATTGTGTTACTAAAGCGGTTGTAATATTCACTACCGGTAGATGATAAGGAGTAATTCTGTCTTTTTAATATACTTTTTCGGTCACTTGTTTATATACCTATGCATTTAAATTCTGTGTCTCGTAGACTGATCTGTATACCAGTATGATGTACTATTTTTTTTTTTTACTTCCTGTATATTAGTAACCCGTGCACATCACCTGTTACCAGTTAATTTCTTTGTTTACATTCTCACCTGTCTTTTAAACGCTTGAAATCAACGTGATGAGCGATGAATTTCTTTTTTTTTCTTGTGTTTCCTGCAGTCACTTCATGGTCTACAATCCTTTTACTTAACTGCATACCGATGATCCTAGTGATTTAGTGAAAAGTCTCCAGTGTGTGTGTGTGTGTGTGTGTGTGTGTGTGTGTGTGTGTGTGTGTGTGTGTGTGTGTGTGTGTGTGTGTGTGTGTACCTGCGTGCGTCCTTGGGGGTGGGTGGTTGAGGAGGGGGCAGCCCATCTCCATAGCCATCTCACTGGATGATCCCAAAGCGACAGTAAGCACGCACTCTAGCGCGCACGCACGCACCCGCACACACACACACACACACACACACACACACACACACACACACACACACACACAGTTGCAAGCGCTGGTTCGAATCCTCGCAATATTTAATCTACACCGCTCGCTGGTGCAGTGGTAACGTTCTCGCTTGCCATCTGGTAGACGGGAGTTCGCGCCTCGCTCAGGTTGCGAAAAGTTTCACTGACGAAGTGGGTGATTACTGTCCCCCTTGAGCAAGGGGACGGGTGTGTGCGTGTGTGAAAGTCATAGCCTTGCCCTTAGATCGGACTATATGAGCTCTCAGCACCCTTCCGGGAGGGTAAAAGCTGACAATCACGACCATCAGGTGATCTTGACCGACCCGGTGAATTACACACACAAGCATTTTCCTAACGCACGGCTAGTAGTTTTTATTATACTTCTCTCCTGTCACCTCACCTCTCACCTCTCTGCTCCTTCTCCCTCACCTGCCACCTCATTTGTCACCTAACCACTACACTCCCTGCCTCACCTGTTTCCTCTTTCCCTCTTCCTCACTCCTTTGCTGTCACCTTCCTCTGAGTCCCTCCTTTTTTTCTTATTTGACTTGTTATTTTCTATCCATCTCTCCTGCTGTCTCCAGTCTCTATCCAATACCATCCACATAACCCATCCATTCAAGCTGCCTTTTCTATCGTTCTGTCTCACCTGTTTTTTTCGAAAATCTCTGTCTTTCACCTGTCAGGTAACCCCACTTCTTTTCTCCCTGCCTGTCACCCATCACCTCACTCCCCTACTTCCTCTCTAACCCTTTTATCTCCCTCCCACTTCCATCTGTCACTTAGTCCCTCCACTTTCTATGTCGCACCCTTCTCAGTCTTACTTTCCCTCTTCTCTCACCTAACCCCTACACCTCATCCATCTCTCTCACCTATCACCTAACCCCTTCACTTTCTCTGTCCCACCATCTCCCCATCTTCACCTTTTACCTAACCCTTCCCGTTCCCTCCATCCCTCTCTCCATCACCGTCACCTAACGCTACCCCTTCCCTCCATCCCTTTCTTCTTCACCACCTAACCCTACCCCTTCCCACCCTCACTTTCACCTCCGCTTCACATGTTCACCTGCCACTCACCTGTCGCCTCACCTTTTCCCTCTCCGTCCTTCACCTATCACAGTAGACTCGATGCCTCACGGAGCCTCAATATGCCTGACACTGCACTTGCCTCAGCCTTTCTCTTGCATGAATCTGAACCCGCCTGAACCTTCCAATCTGTCTGACACTCCCACTTGCTTGAACATGAACCTTCGTGACAAAATCAGAACCAGATCCTGCCTGAACCTGCCACCTGTCTAACATTTCCACTTTTCTGAGCCTTCCACCTGCCTAACGCGTGCACCTGCCTGAACCTAAGCCATCCTGATCCTTCCACCTGCCTGAACCTTCCGTCTACGTGATCCTTCTACCTGCCTGAACCTTCCGTCTGCCTGATCCTTCTACCTGCCTGAACCTTCACCTACCTTAGCCTTGTACGTGCCTGAACCTAACTCATGCTGAACTTCATCTCTTACATGACCGAATCTGTCACCTGCCCAAACCAAACCCAGCCTGAACTCTCACCTGAACCTGCTTGAACTCACACCTGCACCTTCGTGACCCTCGTACGTATTTAACCCTTCCATCTTCCGGAATTTGCTTGGCTGTGCTCTCTGCCTGAACTACCACCCCACACCTTCCTGAACCCTCCTATCAGCCTGACCCCTCACCCAATCTGACCCCTTACCCAGCATGACCTCTCACCCAACTTCACCCTTCACCCAGCCTCACCCTCACACCCATCCTGACCCCTCACCCAGCCTCTCTCACCCCTTAGTAACGCTATCTTAAATGGACCATCTGGCGCAAGGTACGACCCTGTCCCTGTTTACCGTCAGGATTAGTCATGTGAGTTCGTGCCTGCCCGGTGATTAGTTGCCAGGGCCCGGCGCAGGACACACATACACACTTTATGGGATGGGACTGGTCTAGGATAGCATAGGAGGGGTGCTGGGTGTTTGTGCCTAGGATAGCATAGGAGGGGTGCTGGGTGTTTGTGCCTAGGATAGCATAGGAGGGGTGCTGGGTGTTTGTGTCTAGGATTTGTTAGGAGAGATGCGTGGGTGTTTGTGTCTAGGAGAGAGGCTAGGGTATTTGTCTAGGATATGTTAGGAAAGATGCCAGGGTGTTTGTTTTTATCTTATGAGCATTTCTTGGGTGTTTGTATTTTTTGACGGTGTTATTTGTAGGATTATGTGTTTGGGTAATGTGTATGTTTGGGGGTATCATTCTCTCTCTCTCTCTCTCTCTCTCTCTCTCTCTCTCTCTCTCTCTCTCTCTCTCTCTCTCTCTCTCTCTCTCTCGATACAGGTATAGGTAAATAGACAGTTAGATGGATACGTAAATACAGAAAGATAAATATTAGTAGGTAGGTGCTGGGGGGTGATGTGGTGTGTTAGTGTACAAGCTTTGATATGTATCTTCCTGTATATGTAGCGTATTGTAGCGCACGGCACGCACTTGCAGTCTTCATAATCTGCCAGTTTTATTCAAGCCACTTCACGGGTCCTCAGAGATAGATGATTGATAGGATCTTGAGCCACCATTTGCATGATATTCAGAAAGAGAAAGATATGTATAGGTCTTTGGGGTTAATGAGGAAAATATATAGTGTAGTCCTTCGAAAGAGCCCCCTTGATCTACTATTCCTATTTCCTATGACGTCCAGAGTGGGAGTCACATTATTATTATTATTATTATTATTATTATCATCATCATCATATTATTATTATTATTATTATTATTATTATTTTGTTGTATGAGATAAACCTACAATTAACAGTAAATTACAGGCGTGTCTGAGAAAAGGTGACATGAAATCTGGTTCTGAATCATAATTTTCGTTGGATTCTTGTTTTGCGGAATTCATGCATGGTAATTGTGTGTGTGTGTGTGTGTGTGTGTGTGTGTGTGTGTGTGTGTGTGTGTGTTATTATCGTGACGTAGGCTAATACACATGAACATAAAGGGTATTGCAGTGTACAGGCTAAGTATGTGTTCCTGTGTTTGGCATTGGAAGCATTCTTTGTCGTGAGTCAGTTTGGTTGCGTTTTTGTGAGTCAGTTTGGATTCTTTTTGGTGAGTCACTATGGTTGGAAAATTTGTGTTGTGAGTCACTTTTGTTGGATTCTTTTTGGTGAGTCACTTTGGTTGGAAAATTTGTGTTGTGAGTCACTTTGGTATAGAGCAGTTCAGCCAGGCGATCGATATGGCACACACACCTGGCTTTGCTCTACACACACACACACACACACACACACACACACACACACACACACACACACACACACACACACACACACACACACTTCTTTATGCACATCAAAACGTGCGCACCAACACGGAAGACATGACAGAGGGGGATGTCCAAACCTGACTGGAGTTACCTGGTACATGAACGCTAATATATATTTTCTTTTTCTCTATTTCAGGTAAGTGCCAAAGTTTACGTATACACCTGGATGGAGGAAGTATCTAGCCCTTGTGGAGGAGGGGTAAGTGTTATGGAAGGAATTTATATATCTTGCCGATACTTGTATTAGTATGGTAAGAAATACATTGATTTTTTTTGTACTGACATGTTCGTGTATGGTTTGGTGGATTTTACGATTCGGTATGGATGTGATATATATATATATATATATATTTTTTTTTAGTGCGGTCCCTTTGAAATTTAATGAAACATGCTTGCCAACCATTTTTCATGTATTATTATATGTGTTTTTCGTGTACTAAATGTTATATGTATGTATTTCGTGTATGTATCATGTCTGTGCGTGGTGGATGTGGAAGTTCAGTCAAAGTGTTTATCTTACAAGACATTAAATTATACTCTCTGAAAAGGTGAATGTTATTTTGTTGGTATAACTCAACGGTAGACACTGATAACTAGCCAAGAAGAGTCATGATGCCCTGTTTCTCTTTCCGTTGTCATGGTAACCTAGTCATTCTATAATTTTGAGTATTTCCGCCGCCGTAATTAGAAAGAGATTTTTTCATCCAGGTGTGCAAACGTTTACCTCCTCTGATACGCATGTTGTTAACGTTCACCTCCTCTGATACGCATGTTGCAAACGTTCACCTCCTCTGATACGCATGTTTTCAAACGTTCACCTCCTGTGATATGCATGTTGCAAACGTTCACCTCCTGTGATATGCATGTTGCAAACGTTCACCTCCTCTGATACGCATTTTGCAAACGTTCACCTCCTCTGATACGCATGTTGCAAACGTTCACCCCTGATAGTTGCATGTTGCAAACCTTCACCGCCTCT
>NC_137056.1:41406719-41414219 GCF_032717465.1 Coenobita brevimanus
GAGAGAGAGAGAGAGAGAGAGAGAGAGAGAGAGAGAGAGAGAGAGAGAGAGAGGAACGTGCATTTTAAAGCCAAATTTCAACTCAATTTGGAAAAAAAAAACATGTTATTGTTTGGATGAATACGTTACCCAGCCGAATTCGATCATGCGCTGGTTATTTAGGATCCAGAGAGAGAGAGAGAGAGAGAGAGACGGGGACAGTATTTCACATCAGATTATCTTGTTGCTGTTTTTATGAGAGAGAGAGAGAGAGAGAGAGAGAGAGAGAGAGAGAGAGAGAGAGAGAGAGAGAGGGAATATCAACCTTCACCCCGTATTGGACATTAAAAATCTCTCATTCCCAAATTAATAAAATAGAAAAAAAAAATCCCTTGACCACATTTTATCATCTTAAAAAAAAAAAAGAAAAAAAAAATCAAAGGCCAGTCCCAAATTTCCACCCAAAAAAGTATATTAAAAAGGCGTCCAGTAAAATAATAAAAAGATAATAGATATATAAAAAAAATCCCACACCTCGATCCTGGGCCCAAACCGCTTTTTTTTCGGTAATTCCATTAAAGAATAGCGTATGTTTCCGATTTGGAATAAAAACATCGGTCGTATATTTTTAGTGGCGTGCAGAGAGAGAGAGAGAGAGAGAGAGAGAATGAATATAGAGAGAAGGAGCAAGAAGAGGGAAAGGAGGAGGTAGTCAGAGAGAGAGAGAGAGAGAGAGTAATCAAGAAAAAATAGAGAGAGAGGGAGGGAGAAGAAGAGGAGGAGGAGGTAGTCAGAGAGAGAGAGAGAGAGAGAGAGACAGAGAGAGAGAGAGAGAGAGACACTAATTTTATGCTAAAGCGTATCGAATAATGAGCATAATAAATAGATTAAGATGTGACCATGAAAATAAACAAAACCTACAAAGATAAAGAATGTGAAGCAGAAGTAAATAATAACAAATCGATGGGCATAAATTGTTTATAAAGGCAGCTGGGAATAGAAAGAATAATTGACGCCTGATGGTAAAGAAAAAATGAAAACTAAAATTACATGTGCGAGCAAAAAAAGAAAAAAGAAAGAAAGAAAGAAAGACAAAAATAAAGTGTGCAAAATTAACAGAAATAAATCTTGGAGGGAAGATAAAAATTCCTCTTTTAACTCTGGCTCAATTTTCGTAGTTAATATTTTTCGTTTACTTAATAATCTTCTTTACTTCTTTAGACATTGTATTTAGGCTTCGAGAAGTGAATGTAGCTTTACTTTTTTTCGTTCGTATTAAAACAGACGAAAATTTGCAAACTTTCACTGCTGGTTCCTTCTTTCTGAAAAAAAAAAAAAAAAAGTGATTGGGATAGGAATTTAAAAAAAATGGATGTAAGGGTAGGTAGATAGATAAATAGATAGACGGACTGCGAGAGAGAGAGAGAGAGAGAGAGAGAGAGAGAGAGAGAGAGAGAGCGAGAGAGAGAGGATTGAAAAAGAAATTGGAAGTAAGGGTAGGTACATACAGAGATAGATAGAGAGATAGACTGACTGATGGAGGAGAGAGAGAGAGAGAACCTACCAGGGTGTGCCAAATGTCTTCATGTTCAGTTGGTCGCTTTCCCTTTCCCCATTCATCGTCATTTCCTCGTCATTACCACTAATTGCCCTTCAGGTTAATGACTTGGTGGTGATGGGGAGTTGGTGTGTACTGCGATTATTATTTATGTGTTTAGGGAAATGACTCTGAGCTGTATTGACGGGAGAATAGAGTCTTTGATATCTCTGTATGTATGTGTTCTGAGAGTGGGTGTTGATTAGGTCGTCTCTCTCTCTCTCTCTCTCTCTCTCTCTCTCTCTCTCTCTCTCTCTCTCTCTCTCTCTCTCTCGCCTTTCACTGAGGAACGTCATTACTCTCCCTCTCATTCACTCAGAGCGTTCCAAAGTGTGTGTGTGTGTGTGTGTGTGTGTGTGTATTTGAGAGAGAGAGAGAGAGAGAGAGAGAGAGAGAGAGAGAGAGAGAGAGAGAGAGAGAAGCTTAAGTGAAACGAAGTAAAACAAAACAGGAAGAAAATTTATCCAGACAAATCTCCTTAGTGTGTCTCGCTTCTCACATTCCCCGAGAGAGAGAGAGGGAGGGAGGGAGGGAGGGAGGGAGGGAGGGAGGGATAGAGAGAGAGAGAGAGAGAGAGAGAGGGAGAGAGAGAGAGACAAACTAAAAGGAAAATCAACTTGTTTCCCCGGTTCAGCCAAAGACAGATGCAGGAAACATTAGCAAGCTGGGCTAAAAATGGCAAGGCTTTAGCCTGAAATACTCTTTGCATTACTAGGTTGAAAGACAGATGAAATACGCTGAAAGGAGGGGGGGAGGGTGGCTCCTGAAGCTGAAATCCCCCTTGACTGTGCAGACTGACTCTTCATCTGAGCTTAGGTTGGATGTGCATAAATTTGTCTCAGTCACTTTCACACTATTTTGCTCGCTCACTTACCGACTAACTCTCCCTCACTCACTCACTCACTCTCATTCCTGTATATTTTTTCACTCTTCATTCGTGTCTCTTCCCTCGCATGTCATTTTCACACATCTCTGTTGACATGCTCCGGCCCCTCACACTCGGGTCCTTTAACCTTCTTTGGTGTCACTTCTCTCCTCGCAAAAGTTGGCAGGAGTCCACCGCGATCTGTTCCCACTCCTCTTCATTTCGGCCACTCCTCTTGGTTTTCCCGCCCCCCTCCCCCTTCTCGTAACTCCCTCCCACTAACGACTCAATTTATTTTCTTTCAATTTCCTTTGGGTCTTCTTTATCCCCTCACAACTCTCTCTCTCTCTCTCTCTCTCTCTCTCTCTCTCTCTCTCTCTCTCTCTCTCTCTCTCTCTCTCACCTACTTCACCCAGACCCAATGCCAAATGCTCTCCCAAATCTGCAAAGTTTTCCCTCTTGCTTCGGCTTCCTTGTGTTTCTTTAGTTGTGTGTGTGTGTGTGTGTGTGTGTGTGTGTGTGTGTGTGTGTGTGTGTGTGTGTGTGTGAGCTCGTGGGGATTTTCAGTAAGCGAATTTTGAAGTGTGTTTGCTGGCTTTTTTTTCTGGATGGTTTTCTGAAGTCTCTCTCTCTCTTTCTCTCTCTCTCTCTCTCTCTCTCACCTCGAATTTAGAGAGGACTGGGTATATGTGTGTGTGGGCGACTGCATGTTGTTTAGGATCAAAGGTATGTAGAGACCAAACCCCACGTTGGACATGAAGCGTGAATTGTGAGATCAAACGCTAGAGTTGTGTGAGGGAGAGAATGAGGGGTAGGGAGGGGGTAGGGAGGAAGAGATGGAGGGAGAGAATGAGGAATAGGGAGGGGGGGTAGGGAGGAAGAGATGGACGTGAAAGGGGAAGAGTAAGAGAGGGATGGAATGGAACGTAGGATAGTATTGGATATGTGAACGAAAGAAATCGTGAGTTGGATTGGAATAAGGTTGATTTTAGGTAGGTTACGAGGGGTAAAACACACACACACACACACACACACACACACACACACACACACACGTAATATAGTAGCAAATAAAAGAATCGAAGTAAATGTGTGAAGTAATAAGTTACGTGCAGACAGATCAATACACCCTGCCAAGAAAATAAGGTCAGCAGAGGTCAGGTCTGTGTAAGTTACCGCGTCGTAGCTCAAGGAATACCTGAGAAATCGCCAAGACAAGGAAAAAGTTCAGAAAAAATCCAGACATGAAAAATGTAAAGTTTCTAGACAAAGTTAATTATTTTGCTACCAGGACGCTGATGTTTCCAGTTTTCATTTTCTTTTGTTTCTTATTCTTGTGTGTGTATGTGTGTGTGTGTGTGTGTGTGTGTGTGTGTGTGTGTGTGTGTGTGTGTGTGTGTTAAAATGTTGGGATAGTGTTTGAACAAGAAGGTATCAAATGGGGAAGGGGAGGGGGGGGGGAGGACAAGCAAAGCGTAAACAGAATTTTTGCCAAAGAGGAAAAATTCGTGACTGTCTCTTTTGTGGAATATCATTTATATCCGATAAATATGATGGATCCGGGTCCGTAAAGGTATTGAAATGGAGGTAAAAAAACAAACGCATTTTTTCCTCATTCGCTAGATTTTTTATATACACATGTTAAGTTTATTTATTTATTTATTTATTTATTTATTTTTTGAAGCTGCGACGGGGTTGGACACATAGGGAAAAAAAATGCACTCACAAATACACAATGGAGTCAAGACAGACGCCCTTATTCTCGTAGGGTAAAGAGTTCCCCTAACATCTTTTACTTAGCGATTTATTCTTGAAACTACCCATTAGTATCCACTTTTTTGTTCCTTATATCTTTTTAATACACACAATAATATAGTAGCGAAGCAGAGATTTAATTTCCAAACTACCCATTAATATCTTCATTTTTGCTTCATGTATCTTTTTCATACACACATGATTATGGTAACGGAGCAGAATGAGAATTAAACCGGTAACGATGAGGTGGTCAGCATCCAAACAACACGAGAACACCGCCCTTTGTACAGAACATTCCGTTGTTGTACAGTCGGGGAAATGTTCATCTTTCTAAGCTTTCGTGAGCACATTACGGAAAACTCGAGCCATCTGTTCCACGCTCATATTACAGCTATAATTTTGGTAATGGGTGGATAAGTTTTCATAGACTTCTAACAAAATTGGGATGATGATTTACTGATTGCACAATATTTAAGCGGCAGTAAATGAGAAAAAAAGTTGTTTGTAGCAGACTAAAGAGTAGTAGAGAGGAGTGGGCTAGAAAAATCCACTTAGAAGAGGTCATCCAGTGTTAGATTAAAGCATGGATCATTGATATAGTTCTCGATGAAGAAAAGGAAGAGAAATCGCAAGTTCCGTTTCCTACATCCTGTTTAGTAGGATCCAAAAAACTGTTGCACTAACTGAGAGGGTTTTTGAGGTCCCTGGTTCGATTCTCGGCGGATAAGGAAGCTCCCTCACACCTCTTCCATACCGATTTATTTTTTGGATGCGGCTGGCTAATATCGTTTTTTATTTCCTGTGTGTGTGTGTGTGTGTGTGTGTGTGTGTGTGTGTGTGTGTTTATGGTGAGTAAGGTGACAGTAGAATTATTTAAGTAACATGGAAGAGGATGGCAAGGTGTAATAAGCAAAATAAATCGTTTAGGAAGAGTTGTTCGAGATTACGGGCCAGTTTTCTCACACCCAGGCAAGGAGGAAATAGAGGAGAGGAAAGAGGTAGTGTTTTCAGTCCCTTGCTTTTTTCCTCGCTTGTCTAGACGTACAGGAAAAAGAGGAGGAACAATACGAGGTTGGATCAGGTCGTTTTGCCCTTACACGCCATTCAAGCCAATACTCCTTCAACAAATTCATGTGAGATGGAGAGACAGAACGAGACCTGAATCTGCTGGAGTATACCGTAAAAGTCCCATGTTCTCTCTATCCTACTCCCCACTCACACCTTCCGATCTTGAAGAAAATATGAAGGTGCCTACAGGGTCGCGGGTGCACGATTGGTTTGCCGCATACTTACTTTAGAGCAGTAATAGTAGTAGTAGTAGTAGTAGTAGTTGCAACTCCAGGATTATCTGAACGTAAACACAATGGATTTAAGGCTGAAGTTCCCCTCATCCTGCAAACCAACATCCTCCTTTCAGGGTATAGAGCCACTTGGGTATATCAGTGCCACTGCGTGAAGGCGTCTCTCTCTCTCTCTCTCTCTCTCTCTCTCTCTCTCTCTCTCTCACGCCAGACGATTTTATTCAGCTACGAGTAAGTCGAAGGAGCCAGGGTGTTGAAGACATGTGATCAAAGCAGTCGACCTCCTCAAAAGAATTTCAGGACGCAATATCTTTTCTCCCAGGGGACTGTGGGGACTTGAGGCAGAGAATAGAGGGACAAGTGAAAAGTGGACGAAGACCCGAAGAGAAGATGACACGTATGAGGAGAAGAAAATTTTTACTTTGTGGAAGAGCTGGACTTTCGTCATTGTTCAGAAATGATGTGAAGTAAAGCGCGCGCGCGCGCACACACACACACACACACACACACACACACACACACACACACACACACACACACACACACACACACACACACACACACACACACACACACACACACACACACACACACACACACACACACAACAGGGAACGTGCAAGGAAAAAGCAATCATAACAATATCTGAATGTAAAATCAATAATAAGCATGAGAAAGAAGAGGAGAAGAAACACGAGTAAGAGGCAAGAATGATAAAGGAAAATTTTGACTAAAAAGAAGATGAGTGCAACGTAGGATGGAAAACACTAGTAATATAAATCATTAGAAAATAAATCCATTTCTTCTCCCATAATTCCAGGTTAAGATTTGGTAGTAAAAGTCTTCGGAAATCTTACTCCACATTTCACAACTCTAGTGCATTCATTTTTACCTGGCCAAGATCCCTAACCCCTTTTACCTTGGTGGATGGCCAGGTGTAGTCAGATTGGAGGGTTGATTTGTTTAGTAACCAAGGAGACTCATTCCCTCCTCATAGCAAAAGGCGCATCATATTTCAGGGAGCAGTGGCCCAGTTCCATCAGATAAATAAGAAACGAGTGATATCTTTATTGACATTTATATTACAGATAGTAAAGTTGTAACCCCTATTTCCCTCCTGCCCCTTGCGAGGTGTAGGGTTCCGAGGCTAGGCTGGGTTAGAATATTGAAGGGTGGGTGACGGAGCAGCGGCCCTAGTGGCATCACGTGACTGACAACCCTGCAGCGGCTTCTTAAGGACTGGGAATCAATGCAGACCAGTTCTCTGACCCCAGACCGTGCCTCAGACCACTAGACCACCAGGCGGACTAATAATGTAATAACTGCAGGAGTGATAATAATAATAATAATAATAATAATAATAACAACAATAATAATAGTTATAGTAATAATAAATGTGAACAATAAAAAGAAGAAGAAAAGAAGGGATAAAAGGAAGTACGTAGAACGAAGAAATAAGGATAATAAGAATGCGAAGAAATACGTACCGGTAATAAGAATTAAGGAATAAGAATGTGTGTGTGTGTGTGTGTGTGTGTGTGTGTGTGTGTGTGTGTGAGAGAGAGAGAGAGAGAGAGAGAGAGAGAGAGAGAGAGCGTTTACCTGTTCGTATGTATGTAGCGTTCGGCATAAAAAACGAAAAAAAATAAAAATAAATGTGATAAAATAAGACGAAATAATAAAGTAAGAGAGGAAGAATGAACAATAACATAAGAGAATTAAGAGAGAAGAATGTAGAAAAAAGAAAATGAGATGATAAATTGGGAGGAATGATCTCTCTCTCTCTCTCTCTCTCTCTCTCTCTCTCTCTCTCTCTCTCTCTCTCTCTCCACCTTTTCCTTCCTTTCGGGGCCAGTATATCACACAAGGAAGTCGAGGTCCACCTTTACCTGCCTTTCTCCACCTTGCCTGGTTCCGTCAGGTGATAAAATATTTCACTTTATATCTGCTCTCTTAATAAAATCGTCTTGTAAGGATAATATTACTAAGTTACTCTCCAAACC
>NC_137056.1:41419219-41426719 GCF_032717465.1 Coenobita brevimanus
ATTACTGTATTTAGCCTCCCTTCAGTCATCAGGCTTCCCTTCACACAGCCAGCTCCACAACATGATGCAGCTGTGTTCTTATATCTTCCAATGCTTTTGTGTATCTATACGAGAGAGAGAGAGAGAGAGAGAGAGAGAGAGAGAGAGAAAGATTGCTGTGCTGATTAAATGATGAATGAATGTACTTTATATAACTGGCCAGGCCATGGTGTAGAAGCATTGTGTGTGTGAAGGTAAAGAGAAATGTTACAGTGCATATGTAGGATAAATGTTACACTGTGAATTACATGTGACTCAACATACTTTATTTGACGATAAGAAACGAATACAAAAAAAAAGAAAACCGTATTGTCAAGTTAACTGGTTGTATGTGTGTGTGTGTGTGTGTATGTGTGTGTGTGTGTGTGTGTGTGTGTGTGTGTGTGTGTGTGTGTGTGTGTGTGTGTGTGTGTGTGAAGTTGATATGAAAAGAGTTTTGTATTTGTACCAGCCAGCCTATTACTGAAATTACAAAGCAAAAAAACACAGGAACAATACAAATCCGATTCCTAGGTTGCCCCAGGAGTGTTTTCTTCATGTCCAGACAGAATTTTCTTTAAGACAGAGCAAAGAAAATTCATATAAGAGTATTTATGTACATATTTGGATCAGTGTATGTTTTTCCTGATCCATCAATATGTATGCGTTTATAATATTAATGCAAAGAAGAAATGTCAGGTATTCCAAACGGTTAAAGAAAATACTTGACCCGCCCCGCAGAGAGAGAGAGAGAGAGAGAGAGAGAGAGAGAGAGAGAGAGAGAGGGGGGGAGAGAGAGAGAGAGAGAGAGACTTGACCCTCATTGCTCCCAACTCTAGCAAACTCGTCGGGTCACAAGTAATTCATTAGCAAGGAGAAAAGTAGGTCATTCTTCGCCCCCTCCCCTCCCCCTTCCTTGAATTATTACAGTCGAGGGTAAGGTTGAGTATTAGAGGAGTAGGGTGGGGAGCTGCCTTGGCGAGTGGAAGGCGTGCTTGGTGTGGGTGGTGATGTATGGGTGGGTGTTTTGATTGCTGTGTGTGTGTGTGTGTGTGTGTGTGTGTGTGTGTGTGTGTGTGTGTGTGTGTGTGCATAATTTTAGTAATTTGACATTTTTCCGTGACGTTTTTTCCTAATCATGTCTGCAAAATAGTTGGTGCTGAAAAGTGTTAATTTACATCATATTTTTGACCTATAATGAAGCAGCTTTGTGGAATTTTGGGCAGCAGAGGGTTTAGTATTCATTCTCCGTCATCAGCTGAACTTCCGTCACACAGTCGTCGCCTATGACGTCACAGGTCACTCAATAAAGCCCCAAGATGCACAACAATGGCGGTTTTTTTATGCCTACGACCCGCATTCTTCCCAAGACTCGCGTGTCCATTACCGTCTTTCACAGGACTGGCTCCCGACTTCGCGGAACTGTGTGGATTAGAAGACACTAAGTTAGTAAATTTCTTCCCTGTGACCACTGGCTTGGACCCGGAAATGCGATGTGGCCGCGGAAGGGGATATTTTTACGTCGACAGGTAATTGTGACGAAGCAAAATACAGTACAGGTGAGAGATGATGCAAGGGAGGGTGGTGTGTTATGGGAAGAAGTCATAAGTGGGTAGGGATAGAAACACACTGAGGCTTTTTTTTTTTTGTAATATGTATAGTAAATATTTTCTCCTTTGCTTTAGTGACATTCAGGTTAGATCGAATTGGGATTCCGGTGCTTCCCCAATCTGTCTGAAGATCACTAAAATAGACTTGATCACCTCACAGGCTTAACATTCAGAACTGTGCCTTCTGCTTTGCTGTGTGTGTGTGTGTGTGTGTGTGTGTGTGTGTGTGTGAGAGAGAGAGAGAGAGAGAGAGAGAGAGAGAGAGAGAGCGAGCACAAATCAACCTTGCTTTGAAGATTCGTATTACTTCTTCCATAGCGATTTGTTCTAGACAGTACACCCCAACAAATTATGTCGATATTAAAACGGAAAAAATGCCAGACCCCCCAACATGCCTTCCTCCCTCCTGGCTCGACCTCCCCTCCCCACTTGACTCGACCTCCTCCTGGTGACTCGACACCCTCCCTCCCCCGCTGACTCGACGTGGTGTAGTGATACGTATTGAGTTGCCTGGTTGTCTAAGGTGACGGAGGCATTGCACACCCCTGGCTTTATGTCTGGGTTGGCTTTATTTATTGTATTTCCTCGTTGCTTGGTTTCCTGGCTTATTTTTATTTTTCGTTCACCTTTTGTCTTTTCGTCCCTTTTTTTTTCTTTCATTCCTCTCCCTTTTTCTTCTCCCTCCTCCTCTTATTTAAACTTTTTGCGTTTTCCCTCCACTGTTTTCTACTTCACTTCTTCGAGATGTTAAAACTTTTTTCCTTCTGTTGTTTCTCCTCAATTTCTTTTTTTCTCAATTTACTCCTTTTTTTCTTGTTGCTGTCTTTTTTGGCCACTTTTTTTTTCAACATTTTTACCTGTCTGTAGTAACGATTTTTTTTTTTTTTTTTTTTTTTTTTTTTTTGGTTCCAGGTCTGAGATAAAGTTTGTATTTATTTTTTTCTTAGTTGTTTTTTTCTTTTTCACTTTTCTTGTCATTCTCTGTCTAGCCAACCTCATTTTGCATTTTTTGTTTCATTTTGACTTAAGGAAAGTGCATAAGCGAAGTCCTTCCATCTTTTCACGGTGTTTGAGTAATTGATTATTATTTCCTTTATTTACTACTAAACCGAAGAATAACATTGCTCGGGAAATACTTTTGTCAAATTATATTATTAGCAAGTCAGAGGAAGACAGGTAGAAGTGAGGGAAAGACAGCTGAAAGGAATGACAGGGCAAAATAAGAATAGAAGACAAGAGGAGGAAGAGAAAGGGAGAGGGAAAGACAGCTTCAAGAAAAGACTGTGAGAAAATGACAGTAGAAGACAGGAGGAGGAAGACAAAAGGAGAGGAAAAGACAGCTACAAGAAAAAAGTGAGGGAAAGATGAGAACAGAACACAAGAAGAGGGAGGTGAAGGGAGAAGGAAAGACAGCTGGAAGAACAGACAGGAAAAAATGATAATAGAAGACAGGAGCAGGGAGATAGAGGAAGAGTGAAAGACAGCTGCAAGAAATGACTGAGAGAGAGGGAAAGACAGCTGCAAGAAAGGGTGAGGGAAAAATGGAAATGGAACACAGGAGGAGGGAGAGAAAGATGGTAATGAGGAGAGAAGAGGATATTAAAACCTGAATATTTGATGAGGCGGATGAAAGCGAGTCATTTAAGAGTACGTGCAAGAAGTGGAATTGGGGAGGAAGATCACCTGAAGGAGAGAAAAAGATAGGTAAGAAGTTTGTGGAAATCCAAAGAAACTGAAGCTACTTAAGTGTTGTATAGCCTATGGTTGGAAAAAAGGAAATGAAAATTTTATGAAAAGTGAAAGTAGCGAAATTGGGAAGTGAATTGGGGCGGGAGATCACCTGAAGGAGAGAAAAAATAGGTAAGAAATTTGTGAAAATCCTAAGAAGCTACTTAAGTGTTGTATTTAAGTTGAGAAAAAGAGAGAGAGAAAGAAATTGAGAGCACGTGAAAGTAGTGAAATTGGGAAGTGAATTGGGGAGGGAGATCACCTGAAAGGGAGAGAAAAAAAATAGATAAGAAGTTTGTGGAAATCTAAAGAAAGTGAAGCTACTTAAGTGTTGTATATAATGAGAGAAAAGGGGAATGAAAAATTTAGGAAAACGTGAAAGTAGTGAAATTGGGAAGTGAATTGGGGAGGGAGATAACCTGAAGGAGAGAAAAAATAGGTAAGAAGTTTGTGGAAATTCAAAGAAACTGAAGCTACGTAAGTGTTGAATTTAATTGAAAAGAAAGAGAGTGAAAGAAAATGAAGGACATGTTAAGAAAGTGAAGTTCGGGAGAGAGATATGAGGGAGACTGAGAAAGTAAAAAAAAAAAAAAAGTTAATGAAAAATAGTGAAATGCCAAAAAACCGTATCTACGTAAATATTGCGTTTAATTGGAGAAAGAGAGCGTGGGAAACTTCAATAACACGTGAAAGGAAGGTTATTGGGAAGAACGAAAAGAAAAAGGGAAAAACAGAAATCTGTAAAATGTAAAAGAAATTGCAGCTCTTAATGTGTTTTAGTTGGAGGAAAAAAAATAGAATAAAAACACTTAAAAGAAGAGAAATTGGGTGATAATAATATTGATGATGATGATAATAATAATAATAATAATAATAATAATAATAATAATAATAATTATACCGGTAATAATAATAATAATAATAACAACTAGAAAGCATTCAGAGAGCGCATTCCCCCGCCAGTGCCATTGCCATTAAAAAGGATCTGGATCCAGATCCGTGGAAATGTGTGGAATACATAGGATCCGGATCCGCCCCCAAGTTTAATCAATTGTTCTTTGACCCATTACCCATTGAAATTCATTGGCAACTTTTGTAGATATTGTGCGGGATACATAGGATCCGGATCCGCCTTAAAATTTAATCAGTTCTTTCTTGTCTCATGGCCCACCCTTCCACAAAATTTCATTGAAATTCACTGAAAACTTTTGGAGATATCGTGTGGACCAACAAACAAACATAGGTGAATACACAACCTCGATCAACTTCGTTGGTGGAGGTAATAATACGGTAAGACGTAAGAGAAGTTAAATTAGAAAGAGATATCGGGGGGAACAGAGAAAATATGTACCGGTATACGTACAAAAAAAGAGAAAAAATAATTAAAATGACAAAGAAATATCAGTTGTTGGAAATCTTGCTTTCAGTGGAGGAAGAATGAACAAAATGAACAAGACTTTAGTCCATTCATACCGAGGACGTGTTTATTCAGATTTATTCACATTAGGTAATTTATTTCAAGGGATTATAGAAGGTTATGTTCGATAAAATGCCTCAAGGGAAGTAAAATTGTCTGGAAGAGAGGAAATCTTAGAAATGCCGACTGAATCTTTGGGACATGAGGAAGATCTTAACTTTGTGTCTTGTAATTAAAAGAATAGGATTATGTTAAATGAGAAAAAAAGTGGGAGAATGTATAGTTGTAGATAAAGAATGGTAGGTAAAAAGGTGAAAACAGTGTACGGTACGTGAATTTAGAGAAAGAGAGAGAGAGAGAGAGAGAGAAAGAGAGAGAGAGAGAGAGAGAGAGACGGGGGTGGGTGGGAGGTAGGGAAGGACGTGATGGATTATAATGAGATAGGACGAGGGTTCACCTTCCATCTCTCTCTCTCTCTCTCTCTCTCTCTCTCTCTCTCTCTCTCTCTCTCTCTCTCTCTCTTCATTAAGCCCTTGAATAGTCTTTTTGATGATGCCCTAATTAGAGGTCATTAAGGTGGTAATTAAAAGTAGACTATAAACACCTTTTGAATGGGACAATACCCACCAGGTAGATAATTAGCTGATTAATGAGATACCTGGAGACATCTTAGACTATATTCTTTTTACTTTAACTTGGCCTAAAATTGTCATCTCTCTATCTTGAATGCTGAGTTGTAAGAAGAGATTAAAACTAGGCTATGATGCTGGTCACAAAGAAGTGCTATGGAAAGGATGTAGAGTTTTATTTATTTTTTTATTTTTTTGCCACTTTGCTACGTGAAATTCGCAGCAAAAGGACGAAAATCTGGGCCAAGTGAAGATGAAGAGCGTATAATCAACAGGCTTTCTTCCTTTGCTGACCTTTTTATATATTTCTTTGACACTGAAATGAAGATGACCTCCTTATAGCACTTTACTTTGATCCATATAAACTAAATACATATCACAGTTCATATTAGATTTTATTTTTTTGAAAGTATATAACGAAGAATGGCGTCTTTTCAAAAACCTCAGGGTGACCAGAAAAGGAGGCTGAAAATATAACTAATGCTGACCGTTTTCCAGGACCATCCCCCCCCAAAAAAAAAACAAAAAAAAATCCTGGGACATTGAATCACTTTTTTTTTTTTTTTTTTTTTTTGAATTCCTAGCCTGTTCTCAGACTTCTGGCTTTGAAACACCACCTTTTCTCTCAGTCTCACTTTTTTTCTTCTGTCTCACCTATTTTTCCCTGTCTCACCTTTTTTTTTCTTCTCAGTCTCACCTGTTTCTTCTCTCAGTCTCACCTATTTTTCGTCTTTGTCACCTTTGTGGACTGTACTTCTCTCCAAATTCTACGGATTGTACAACCTTCTTTGATGGTCCGACTTCTTGGTACAACACATTAATTCCACGTCTCCATTCCCGGAAATCTGTCTTACAGGAGAATTCATTATCACCTTTGTGCCACACCTGTCACACCTTTGATCTATGTGGTAAGGACACCGTTAGTCAGAATGGGTGGAGAACTGAAAAACTTAATTCCTTCATCAAACTACTTCTTAAATCTATTCTTCAGGGCTGTCTCCTTGTCTTAAGTAACATTTAAGTTACTCCTGATGCATCTCTATAAATTTCTCAGCGTCTTTTTTCCTCCTCGTGATATTTCTTGAGAGATAGTATGACATCTCTTGGGAAATTAGTCTCTCTGAGGCTGGGTGCGTGGAAAGGGCCTAGTGCTTCCTTCAACCCTGCACATTTCTGGCTTTATGCAGTGGTTTTACTCTCTCTCTCTCTCTCTGTCTCTGTCTCAGTCTCTGTCTCAGTCTCTGTCTGTCTGTCTGTCTGTCTCTCTCTCTCTCTCTCTCTCTCTGTTTGCTCACTTCCCTTTCAGTCAGTACCGGTATCATTTATTCTGGCATTTTTCTCCAGCCTGCATTATCCTCCAATTCCTATATTTTCTTTCCTTTTATTCAACATCTCTCTATCTCCCCTTTTCATTTCACTCAGTATCTTTTTCATATTTCTTCGTTCAGTTTGTTTCTTTTCCTTTCATTCAGCATCTCTTTTATTTATGATTTAGCTTTTTACAGTCTTTTTCTTTCGTTTTCCTTGCACCTTTCATCCTCCCAGTTTTTCCATTTTCCTTTCACTCAGCATCATTTCATAATTCTTCGTTCATAGTACTTTTTCTCCTTTTTTTTTTTTTTTTTTTTCCCACCGCCCTCCCAAAACCATCGCCTCGTGAGGGGTATTTTCGGCAAAGAATTTAATTTGAGGTTTATTGGTTCGTGTTAAGAAATTCCACCTAGAAATCGATGGCAATTTTTTTCTCCTCCCCGATCGTCCTTTTTTTTTTTTTTTTTCCACTCGGTTGCGTCCCAGCCCCCGTTTTTCTTGGGGGGGGGTAGAAGGATCCGGTCCCTTTTTTTTATGTTTTCTTTTTTACGAGGGGAGAGAAATCAGGCCTGTTTTCTTTTTCTGTTTTTTTTTTTTTTTTGGGGGGGGAGGACTCATTTAATTCTCTTGTCTAGGTCACCACGATATTGGTGTTCGCTTCTTGGGTTGCGATTTTTATTATTTATTTATTTATTTATTTATTTATTGGACTTTAATTCAGTTCATGTGCTCAGCGGTAAAAGGTTGCTTGTGTTTGTCAGTTTGTCAATGTCTGTCCGTCTGTCTG
>NC_137056.1:41429219-41431719 GCF_032717465.1 Coenobita brevimanus
TTTTTACCTTTCATTTCAACCTCCTTCATTTCCATCTAGTTTCTCATCCCACGTCTTGATATTACTTCATGTTTTAATATCATTCTTCAGTCTGCCCTCACAATCTGTTATCTGTTTCATTCGTTCTTTTATTTTCACAGTTTTAACCATTCCCCCATTCACTTTATATGCCCTCTATCGTGGCTATTCGCTCCTCATTATCACCATTCCATCCCATGTCCCTATCACCTTCTCTTTCATCTCACTCATTTTCACTTCATCTTTATGCGATTTTCTCTTTCCCCATTCACCAGTTCTGTTTCTCATCTTGCGTCTGTATCACCATCTCCCTTTTATCTCTTTTCACTGTCTCTCTTTCTCATCTCTTTCCCCATCTCTTCGATAATTTTTCTTTTTTCTTCACTCTCTTCATGTTTCATATCTCACTCAATACTTCATTTGCATCTTATCCCCCTCTCTCTCTCTCTCTCTCTCTCTCTCTCTCTCTCTCTCTCTCCACACTATTATTTTTGCCCCTTTGTGCTAATTGGTTGAAAATTGGCAGCGTCAGGAGGGTCCCCGGCGTCGCAAAGTTTCGCCTTCAGGAGTTTTTAATTTGAGTGATGCCTTTAGGATGTCACCTCCTCCAGGCATCGAGAGGCACACACTTTTGCCTCAGGGTTTTCTGATTTTGCTCATGGAAACTTTTGTCTGTGTGGGGTGGGTAGGGTGTGGGTGTGGAGGGGGGTGTGAGGGGGAGGTGTGTGGGTTTGGGTGTGTGGGGGTAAGGGAGGTGTGTGTGTGTGTGTGTGTGTGTGTGTGTGTGTGTGTGTGTGTGTGTGTGTGTGTGTGTGTGATAAAAACTTGAATTATTCATTTATTTACTTTTTACCTGGGTGGGGGAGGACAATAGCACCACTAATTAAATCTACCTTTGGCATTCATTCACCGTCCCTCACCTTGCTTTGAACAGTGGAGGTGATTAGTAAAAAATTTTGGAGTTTTATTGACTTTAGTTTTTATTACATACTCGCCTTTTTGAAATTGTGTTTGTATTCCTTTAAAGACACCTTATTTTTTCATTATGGAGTTTGAATTAGTTGGAACCTAGTAATGATTTTAAGATTTTATTATATTGAGAGGATTAATTAATGTTATTTCGAATGTTTAAATATACAGCGTATTGAAAGGGTTAATTCTGTGGTCGGGGGAGGGGTTATGCTAAACCTGTATTCTCAACGTTTAAATGTTTTGACAGGTCAGCAAAGAAGTATTTCAGGTGTAGCAATAAAAAAGTGTAGGTTGCATAGGGCTACTATTAACCAGTTTTAATATATTTTTGTCATTCGTAAAATATGTAGAATTAGGGAAGGCATATCAAAAAATGGATGGGCAAATAGGATGGTTGTAGGTGTGATCAAAGTGTTGGGTGGTTTGTTGACCATTGAGGGAGACAGGTTAAGCCAACAGGCCTTGGTCGGTGGCAGGCTGAGGCACCCCCACGTCCAGGCTGGGCAGGTGGCCAGGTGCAACAGTCTTTATATTGTGTATATATATATATATATATATATATATATATATATATATATATATATATATATATATATATATATATATATATATAAACCGGTATATATGGTCAATATAGAAGTCTTTCAAAAGCTGAATAAAATCGTCTGTTGGTAGCACGAATAAGGTAAATGAATAGGATAAAATAAAACTGCATAATAATGTAAAATAGGATAAAAGGAGGAGGAGGAGTTTAATTTGAGGATACATAATTAGGTATATTTATGATGTCATTATAGGTGTGTGTGTGTGTGGCTGGCGGGTCCCTGCTTCCAGAAGTTATCTGTGTAAATCACGTTAATGGACGCGTTTATTGAAAGACCCGAACTATATCACGTTGTGCTTCCCTGTCCCCCTCCCTCCCTCTCCCTCTCTCTCTCTCTCTCTCTCTCTCTCTCTCTCTCTCTCTCTCTCTCTCTGACTCCCCATTCCTTCCCTCACGCCTTATTCCCAAACCCCATATCTTATCCTTGTCTGCATTCCATTTCTCCTTCCATCCCTTCTTTCCTTCCTTCGCTTCCATACATTCCATCTATCCATTACCCCTCCTTTCCTTCATTAGCGTCCATACATTCCTTCGTTCCTCTTCATCAGCTGTCATACATTCCACTCCCTCCTTCCACACACACACACACACACACACACACACACACACACACACACACACACACACACACACACACACACACACACACACACACACACCTTTCTCTCACATAAATCACATGCACTAAATCACGAATTCTTTCTTCCAGTGGTCTAGATTCGCTTTTTTTTTTTTTTTTTTTTTTTTTTTTTTTTAACTGAGGTGTGAAAAAATTGACTAGTACATTATCGACTTTTTGGCCTTAATAAAATTTTGAGAGGGATGAGAAAATATCGCAGAGATAAAAAAAAAGGAAAGGAAAAAATATATATGTTAGTTTGGGAAGAACTGAGCGTGAGAATTACC